>NW_005191069.1:0-2244 GCF_000239375.1 Pundamilia nyererei
CCCTGAGAGGAAAAATTTAAAAAAATTAAAGGTTTGTTGCAAAAAAACCCCACATTTAATCCTCACATATTTCCAGTGACTGGTGTGAGCCTGCCTGTTGCTGCAGATCTTCTCAAACCTGGGTTGCAGTTTTGAGACAGCCACTCTGAGTTCATTTTCAATGTCCAGCTTTGATCTGTACTTTGTCTTGATTGAAGCCACAGCAGAAAAGCCTACCTCACATAAGTAGGATGTGGCAAAAGGAAGAAGTATTGCCAGGGCTCTCTTACCCAGCAGTGGGTAAACTTTGTCCACTCCAATCCAAAATGCAGCCAGGGTCTTTGAATTAAACTGCAGCCTCTTAGTTGAATCAGAGGTAAGATCAATGAACTGTTCCTCCTCGGATGTGCTGAAGTCAGCAGGGGGTGTTGCACTGAAGGGGTCACGGATCCAGTCATATTCTTTGGAATCTTGCACCAGGAAATATCTCTGGAAATGTTTCTGAAGAACAGACATGTGTTCTTTCATGCATGGGATCACTGCATTCTGCAGCTTGTTGTCTTCAATGAATGATTTCAAATTCTCAAATGAGTCCACGTTTCCAACTTTCGCTCGCTGCTTCCACATTTCAAGTTTTCTGACAAATGATGTGACTTTATCTGTCAGATGTGGGAGGTGAGTGTTTGTGCCCTGCATCTGCAAATTTAGTTCATTGAGTTTCAGGAACATGTCACTGAGGTATGCCAGTTTCATGAGAAAGTTGTTACAGTTAAATTTGCTAAGATCACTGCCCTCTTCCTTCAAAAAGATGCAGATCTCATCTCGCAGTTCAGAGACCCTGGATAGCACCTTCCCACGTGACAGCTATCGGGACTCGCTGTGATACAAAACGGCTGTGTAGTCGGAGCCCATTTCTTCACACAGTGCCGAAAAAATACAGGCTTTCACAGGTCGCATTTTGATGTAGTTGACTGTGGTGATGACATCAGTCATTACGTTACTCAGCTCAGGACTCAGCTGTTTAGACGCCAGTGATTTGCGGTGTATCATACAGTGCGTCCACTGCACATTGGGGGAGACGCGCTTGATGAGCGCTTGCAGCCCTCCTGGTTTCCCAGCCATAGCCTGCGCCCTGTCTGTGCAAATCCCCACACAGTCCTCCCATTTCAGCTCGACCTTTTTTAAGTAAGAGTCTATGATTTTAAACAGTTCTTCTGCAGTGGCTCTGGTAGGAAATTGTTTGCAAAAAAAGTCCTCCCTCATCTCATCTACATCAATGAATCTGACATACGTTATCAGTAAGCAGTCTTTGTTACTATCAGTGGCTTCATCCATCTGCAGAGAAAAAATGGCTGTCACGCACCTTATCATTAAGTTGCTCCTCTATGTCCTTTGACATATCATAAATGCGCCTGCCGATGGTATTATTGGACAGAGGAATATCCCGTAGTTTGCTGAGTGCTGCGTCGCCAATCATAGTTGAAACCATATCCATAGCACAGGGAAGTATTAATTCCTCTGCAATCGTGTGCGGCTTTTTACACTGAGCCACTCGGTAGGCAACTTTATAGGAGCTGAGGAGAGCATTTGCCGAAACAGATGCAGCTTTAGTAAAGTGACACTGTTGACCACGACAACTTCGAAGTTTTTGTCTGAAAAAGTCTACTGATTTGTCTTTGTGCTCTGGATGTTTTGTCTCCAAGTGGCGTCTTAGATTGTTAGGCTTTAAACTGTCACTAGCTAGCACTTTAAGACAGACAACACACTGCGGCCTCTCCTCATTACCCACCGTTGTGCAAGTGAAGCCAAGCCAAGATATGCTTCGTCATATTTTCTGCTTTTTGGTTTGGAAGGAAGTGAGTCTGTATGCATATTTAGTGATGCTTCATCTTCTGCTTTTCGTTTGTGTGCGAGCCCCGTCAAAACCTGTCCATTATGCTAGCAAGCAGAGTTCTTTTTTTTGTTTGTGGTAATTCATACCACGCCCCCCCTGCAATTGCTCTGCGCCCCCCCCCCCCTTAGGGGGCGGGCCCCACACTTTGGGAAGGTCTGCCCTAATTAAAGATTGTGATAATGAATCGAACGGTTCAATATCGATACGAGTATCGTTGCACCCCTACTGTCTATGTCCAGCAGCAGCCTGTATTCACTTTGAATATTGTTATAACCTGACATGGATCAGTTTGTCTTTGATTGGTCTGTAAAGGTCACTGTTTCCATTGGACCTGAGTGACGTACAAAGACAGAGAGGGAGAGAAAGGAGAG
>NW_005191069.1:2337-3223 GCF_000239375.1 Pundamilia nyererei
GAACATTTTGAATGAGTTCAGCTCAGTGAAGAGTTCCAGCTGGAAAGATGATCTCTGTTTGCTACCTGCTGTCAGGTACGACTGTTCACGTCCACACGCAGGAAAAACCTGCTGACTGTTACCAAACGGAGCAGAAATCTCATCACTGGACAATAATTATGGATGAACTCAGAGCTGCTGATATCAGATCTGATTTCACTTATATATTGTTATAACCTGACATGGATCAGTTTGTCTTTGATTGGTTTGTAAAGGTCACTGTTTCCATTGGACCTGAGTGACGTACAAAGACAGAGAGGGAGAGAAAGGATGGAGACAGCAAAGAGAGAGCAACAGAAACAGGTGACCAAGGTCAGCAACCAATCAGAGAGCTCCTGTTTGACCCACAGTCACTGATGATGACTGCACATAACCAAGCAGTGTGTTACTCTGATATCAAATATGGATCCTGCTCTCATAATAATGATCATCAGATGATATTATTGTGTTGTTTTGTAGCTGAATACGATGTTTGTGTGATTATCAATGAAAGAAGCAGTGAGGAGGATGGAGAGAGAGAGAGGACAGAGGGTGAAGTTAGAAACACTAAAAGGATTTTTCATGGATTTCATGGATGATTTGAGTGATTTCCAGCAGGACACTTACACATGTCAGTGGACGTCCTAAAGAACATATTCACTGATATGAAACGCGTCACTGAACAGGATCAATATCAGTGGAAACAGGGACGGCATTTCAGCAGCAACAACTAAACACTGAACAATCAGCTCTGTGATTAATGAGGACATGAAGTCAGACATTCATCATTAGGAGCAGCAGCAGGAATGAGAGTGAATCCATGAGCTGCTGTCACATCAGCGTTAGCTCACACATCTGACACATGTTC
>NW_005191070.1:0-3222 GCF_000239375.1 Pundamilia nyererei
TGTTGATGGAAAATTAAAGGTCCAAATGTCAAAGAAAGGTGACATTTCTGAGTGCATCAGAGAGCATGTAGCACACTTTCCAGGGGCTGCCATGTATCGGCTGGACGTGGACACAACGCCTCTTATTAAATGCCGCCTTTAGCTCAGAGGGAGAAGAGACGAGAAGGAACGGGATAAAATGAGAAATTCTCGACATTATATCTGTATAACACAATAACATTTACTCACAGTAACAAACATGGGGTGGCTGAGGATAAGAACCTAACTCTGAGATGTGAAAATGAATGCAGAGTGAAGCCTCAAACCAAACTGCCACACAGCACAGGATGTATGCACCCAGGATGGTCGATGGTTCAGTGCAGAGGCAGCAGCTTGTAAACCCAAGCTCAAAGCTGTTGAACACACACACCAAACTACTGTGGTGCCATGACTTCCGGAGGACAGACATGAAATGTCATGACTTTGGCATTAAGCTCTATACAGTGAGGCTCACAGGCTGACTGAGGACTTGGGTAAAGGGAAGGCTGTTGTCACAAACTCTGTTAACATCATTATGTTTTCTGTCTTAGTTTGGGACATAAGCGGTCTAATGTGTCTCTTGTCTCTCTGTCTAAAGGAAGGAAAGGTATGCTACAATCATCTCTGGCTCATTTAAAACAAGTCATAATGTGTTTTCCATCTTTCAAACACCTTTCAAATGTCTGCCTTGTGTTGCAGATGAGGACTTACCAGCAGCTGTTTCACAGTTTGAATCTGCAAACAAAGGCAAGTGTTTTCCCTTAGAGAAGCCAGCCGGTGCAATTTTGAGGAAAGCAGAGCTTGAGGACACCGTTTACAAAGATTATCCTGCTGATGTGAATGGCTGGGGAAAATTCTACCTTCCAACGACTGTAACCATGCAAGTTATTGGCGTGGTGGAGGGCATCTCATGTCTGTGCGACCAGCTCGTTCTGATGACCTGCAAGGACAAACAGGTGTATGGCTATGATGGAGAGGAGCTTCATCTGGTGGCTTCAAGCATCAAGCAGCTACTTGATGAAGGAATGGAGTATCCAGCATCCAAGACCTACTACAAGGGGGAGGCCTTCAAAGACATGGTGAGAAATTACATTTGTTTGCTGGGAATAACTAAGCTTTCATGGTTGATTATCCTTATTAGTCTGTTAACTTTATGTGCTTTTCTTGTTTGTTTGTGTTTAGACCAAGAAGGACTGGGAACAGGTGTGGAAGAGCCCTGTGGGGAGGAGGTTGGATGAAGAGCATAAAAAACTTGTGGCAACAAGAAAGCCCAGATTACTGGACTTCATGAAACGCAATCAGATACTTAAAGGCTGTTGATTGTGTTTCCCTAACCCTGTGATGATTAGGGCTCCCTACACTGAAAAAATGGGAATTGGGAGGCTTTTGAATTTGCACAAATGTTTCATGTTTCATGTTTCTCTTATTTACATGATTAAATAAAGTACAATTTACTTGATTACAAACAATACTGAGACTACTCATTTTTCTTGCATTGATTTAAAGTGACTAAATTAGAATACTAAAACCATTGTAATCATGTTTGACAACAACCGGAAATGATGCAATATATTCAAAGACAACAACTAAATATGATTGGATAATAAGACCTAGAGTCTTATCCAATAAGACAACAACATAATTTAAGGAGAGCGCAATTGACCGCCAGATTCTGGAAGACTGTTCAGCCACATGCAACTTTTGGCACTGAGTCAGGCATACCGAGAAGGTAAGTAATTTAAATACATTTGTTTTAGTTGGGTACGTTTTCACAGAATTGTTGTAGTGCATGCTATATAAATAGTAGTCTGTAATGCATCTACATGTTGTTTTTACAGTGCTAGCTAAAGTTGGTATTAGCTTTGTGGCTACAGCTGAAAAATAGTAACAAATTGCACATAGTCGGGAGAAAGCAGCTGTTGTCGGTAAGATATGGAATTTATGCATGTGACAGAGAGCACTGACACTTTTTGATGGCTTAGCAAGTTAAAACGTCACTGAGAGAGCAATACTGTTTGTGTTACTCATGCAAGTTATGGCTACAGTGGCTAATTAGTCTGGCTGTAACCGTGAGAGTTTAAGAAGCTGGGAGCCCCACAGTGCCATACCTTAATTCTTGCTGAGGACACACACTCAAGTTATAATAAGGATCCTGCCACCTTACACGTGGGTTTAAGAACCTGTGCCCATAAATGCCAAATCATTTTTCCATTTAGTCATTGTTTTAGGTGAAGTGTCACTTACTTGACTATTATATTGGTCATGCCTAAATAATACAGCAGATATCTACAAGGAGATAAGTTTGTTCAACAGAGTATGTCTTATTAAGTGATGTATTGTGAATTTTCCAACATTGTCCTAACAAAAATTAGGACCCTTTCCCCCGCTTTTTTTCTACTTTTTGTAGAACATATGTGAGCTGCTTCTCAAAACATTATATATAAATGAGAGAAAGATTGGTACTTTAAAGAAACCATTGATGCTCTTCTGGACTGGAATATCTTTTTTCAATTAAAATTAATGTTTTTTGTGATGGTGGAATTTTTACCTTCATGATTACAGAAGTCAAAACATCAGATGATGATAGCTTACCATCTAAACTCCCCATCTCTTGGCAAGTCTGAATTAGAGGTCTCAGCTGTATCGGCCTTTCTAGTGGATTTGCTTAAAGAGGAGATAGCTTATTATTATTATTATTATTATTATTATTATTATTAGGTACATATTCCCTGACATTCTAGAGGTCAACCTTGCACAGTGTGTGACATTAAAGGGCATAACATATAGAAATGGAATGGCACTGGCCCAAAGGTCAGCAGGTGGACTGCTAGAATACTGAAAAACCATATCTGCATTGTACCACAGCATATTCTACATTGTCAGAGAGCTTGGTGGCTGGTACAGAGAGTGAAGAGAAAATTTTCGACCCCGTTTCCCTCCAAGGCGCGAGCGATAAGCAGAGTTTTGTCCTTTCCTTATAAGATTCCTAATTATTCAAAGTAACACTCAGGTATGCCGTTCAGCGGGTTAGTTACAGCGCCGGGAGTAGCTTGGGAGAACAAAATGACACAGAAACTGCTTCAGGTTGCTCTTCCAAAATCAACTCGAGGTTTATTCATCAGACAACAGCATATATAGAGGAAAAAGAGGTTCGTGTGTCAGCAGGTTCTCAGTTCAAACCGGTACAGACCAAATAAGGAAACG
>NW_005191071.1:0-3222 GCF_000239375.1 Pundamilia nyererei
GAGAGAAAACGATGTTTCCAAACTAAAACGCATTCATGTGGTCGTAGCCGCAGGCTCATGGCTGGAAGCCAATGAACAAACAGAGTGAATGGAGCAGAGAGCGTTTCATGCCAGGCTGGTTTAAGGTGTCACATGATGGAAAACCATTTTTAATCAGATCACTTTTCTGCTTCTTGTTCCCAGCTGAGCCTCACATCCTGAACCTCTCTGTGGTGGAGATGCCCTGTGGCTCAGACAGCGCCCCCCGGAGGCTGCAGTGTGAAGCTGAAGGTAACCCGCTGCCTAAGATTACGTGGCTGTCGGCCTCCAGACGCATGTTAGAGAACAAGGGTGAGTCCTCACAGTCCAGCCCGTACCATGTGACCAGCTGTGTGCCGTACCTGGAGGAGGAGGAGCTCACCTGCAGGGCGGAGGGTGCACTAAACCACACGGAGAGGACGTATCGAACCAGAGAGCCTCAGGATCAGAGTGAAGAGAGCGAAGAGAGCGACTCTCTGAAGATCCCTCTGATCGTGCGTGCTGTCATCGCTCTCCTGATCCTGATCGCAGGAATCGTCTTTTACTGCCTGAGTGAGCTCCTGTTTCTACTCAGTGCTGCCAGGTTCTCTTAGTGGTCACTCCAGATATTGCAACATAAAACAACCTGTGGCCTGTTCAGAGCTTAGTTTGCAGCAGCTGGAGTCTTTCAGTCATTGTTGTCATCTTGTTTGTGTGTGAAGGAAACAGTTGTCAGCAGCAGGTCTCAGACTCCGCAGCAGGAAATCCTCAGACAGTTCATTCAGCCGGCGCCATGTCCGACTCCACTTCCCGTGAGTCCCAAAGCTTCTAAAGTTTCAGCTTTTTCATGGATGTGAAAAGAAATCAATAAAGAATTCATTGATCTGAAACAGCAACGCTGAGGGGCCAGCATGAGACCAAGAAGGATCATTTTAGACAGTGAATGTGGGAACGAGCAGAGCAGGTCACCTTTATGCACAGACCTGAGAGGACCTGTGGCAGCGAGTCCATCCGTGAGGATTCTCTGCTGTTTCGACTGGAAATGAAACGAATCCTGTGAGCAAAGCAGCTGTTTCCACCTCAGATGAGATTTTTTTTCTTTCAGCTCCAGAAACCAACGAGGAAGCAGGTGAGTGAGGAGCTGACAGCTGACAGAGCGACCAGGTGAGACTGTAAAAGTGCTCTGAGTGTCCACACATAAACAACACAGCAAGGTAACAGCTGGTTTCACACCTGCCTCGTCTTCCTCACCTGAGCTGTTACTAATGGAAACAGCAGAACCTCCACATTCCTGATGCTCGCATCATTTGATAATCATGCTGTGACAGATGATATCTTTATTTTGGTCAGGCTAAACGTGTCTCATTTTTGCTCCTTCGTTATTCTGACGAAATAAGAAATGATCTGAATCTGCGCCAATGAAAACCAAAAATATGACTGTACAGTATAAAAGGCATTAAAGTCACTTTCAGCTCTGCAGTACCATGATATTGATATTGTCATCTGATAATGGCTTTAATGGCTGAACTCTTCATTTCGTTTCAGGGTCATGTACCATCTGAGGAACTCCAGGTGTGGAAATACACCAGTCAGAAAACATTGTCCTGAAAAATACTGAGCATGAAGTCTGAATAACACGTGTGTTTGTTCTCAGGAACAACCCAGTGAGACGAGGCCCGGCTGTTTTTCCCAAGAGCCTGAAGACTTTAAATGATTTACTGTCCACAGAAGTACAGCAGCTTTGTAAAGCCAGTCTTCTCTTCTTTTCCATTTAAGCTTTGTCTTCAGCACAAACAGCAACAGAGTTCCTGACATGTATAAGCACAATTAAGATATTCAGTCACATTGTTTTTACTGAGCTACTGCACAAACCATTACATCATTCCTTTATTCTGCTGTGTTTTAAGGAGAGATTGATTTTGTTTCCAGTGTTGTGGAGAAAACTTGTAATGAAGACAGAAAAAATAAACATTCAAACACAGTCTGTGATTGGTCAGACGACACAAACTCACCAGTGTGGTGAGTTTTATTGTAAAACTTGTCAGCGAATGACTCAATTAAAAATCATTAAATCTGTTTTAACATGTGAAGCTTGACTCGTGTTGTTTTGTTTCTACAATCACATCCAAACACAACAATAACACTCACAGCTGACATGTTTTTAAATTGAAAACGTTTGTTTTTTTCTGAAACCCAAGTTCTGAAAAGGTTGGAGCACAGTGTAAAATGTAACAATAGAACGCTAATTTTTAGAATCTCATGAACTTCATTTATAAACGACAACAAACATATCAAATCTTTAAACTAAGAACATTTACCATATTAAAAGAAAAACACGCCCACTGATGGCAGAAACGTTTAAAAAAAGGTAAGTGGTACTAAAGTGAAACAGCTGGACGAACATTTTTGTAACTAACCGGACTAACTGGCATCAGGTCAGTAACATGGTCGTGGCCGATGGCCCCGCCCCTCCCTGGTTCTGCAGTTTTCTTCCTGTTAAAAGGAAGTTTTTCCTTCCCACTGTCGCCAAAGTGCTTGCTCATTGGGAAACGTGATCGTTGATGTTTTGTCAGTTTTCTGTGTTATTGTAGGACCTCTACAGCACTGCAACAGTTGGTTACCCTTAATATTTGCACATCCTCTACAGTGAAAATACCAAAATTACAAAGTTTTACAGTTTAGAGTAAAATGGCAACCATATAGATTTAATTTGTTTAATATTCTGGACCCTCCCCCGGTCCAGGAGGGACATACAGCATTCTGGTAAGGTGTCAAGATTGGACAAGGGCTGCATGCAGTCTCTGGTCCACCAAACCCTTGTTCACCCCGGGCCATTAGTGGAGGCAGAGTGGATGGAGGTTAAATGTGGGCATGGGGACGTCCACAAATAGATACATAGTGCTGCTGCTGATTAAATTGAAAGGAAAAACACATGAAATAAAGGCTGCAGTAAGCTCATGCCTGTTGCATCCCCTGATTTTGGGAACAAATTTTTAATTAGAGACCTCACGACCTCCCCCGAACACTTTCTTGATGTAGCTGAGATGGTCAGTAGTTGGAGGTGGTGTGGAGGGGGAACCAAAGGTTTTGAGCAATAAATGCTGTAGCTGCAAATACCTCCAAAACTGAATTCAATTCAATTCAATTCAATTCAATTTTATTTATATAGCGCCAAATCACAACATAAGTCGCCTCAAGGCGCTTCATAGATACAGAGAAAAAAAC
>NW_005191072.1:0-682 GCF_000239375.1 Pundamilia nyererei
TCACACTTCCTTTTATATAATACAGCTAAGGAATAAAATCAATTTTAAATCAATAGAAAACAAGTGCTTGTTTAAGTTTGAGTTTAAGTCAAAGAACAATGTTAAGTACAGGAAGTGATGTAGACTCAGAGTAAAGCTGGAAGGAAGGAATTAAGCACCTCAGATTGTCATGAGGCCAACATTTACACTCTCTTATGCACTCCTTTGATTTTCACGCTCTTCTTTTGGAATTTCCTGGTTCTATTCTAACAGCACGGCTCTGCATCACATCAGGCTTGTTTGGCTCTGCACATGTGCAGAATAGAAAAATCCAAGTTGATCTAAAGGTAAAAGTGAGATAGGATGTGCAAGGTGTGAAAATGATGTTTTCTCACTGTAAAACCACAGCAGCAGCATCCGCCTGTTTTTCATTTTTTTGTCCTGTGTGGGAAGATTTGTTCATACTTCTCAGACAGTTTATTTTGATGAGCTTATTTTGTATCTTCCAGTTAAAAAAATGTTAAAAAAGAAAAATTTAAGTCACGTGATCCAAGCACGGTGAGCTCATCGGTTTAAATTAACACTGACATCATTAGCAGATCCGCCCCTTAGTAGGTTTAAAAATGATTTAAATACAAACTCAGACAAACAAATGCACGACATGTTACAATGTTCATGTTTCAATTGTTTTCTGGGATGGATG
>NW_005191072.1:1888-3221 GCF_000239375.1 Pundamilia nyererei
GGTTACATCTGTTGTTTCAAACAAATAGAGCTGAGTGTCTTTTTCAAATGATCAGCTAGTTACAAGTCTAATAGATACATAATGAGCAGATTCCAACTCATTTTTTAATGTCTTACCTTCACAGCAGCACATCAACAGCCCAGTGCTCCCACAGCTGTCGTACACAGATGTGATTACAAGTTAGTGTAGTTTCTTCAAGTTCCTTCTTATTGTCAGCTCTCATTAAAATAACAACTGCTCTCTTGCACTAGTCATGCATTTGTGAAATAATAAAGTAAACACCTGTTAAAGTGTTTCTGTCATAGCAGTGTGAGTGGCGGGCAGATGTGACAGCAGTGTGCAGAACGCACATGCAGGGTTTTCTTTGTTGCAATAAGAAAAGCAGTATTTGTAATATCACCATTTAGCATTTAGGTAACAGATGTGAAGTCGTGGTTTTAAAGTAGAGTTTAATGAGCTGATTTAGCAGCAAAAGTGATTCTTGGATGTGGCACCAGCTCTGGCCGCTCTGACCACCATCTCAACAATAAACCAATATCTAGTGCTGCCATCTACTGACACTAAAGTGCACCAACTAGCTGTACAACTCTGTGTCTGCACCAGTGAAAGGTGACTAACCTAACAATGTAAAGGTGCAGGAGCTGTTTTGCATCTGATATGAAAGAAACCAATAGGAGAGCCTCAAAATGTCTTCTGTAAATACTCAGTCACACAGCTACTAACCAGGCCCAACCTGCATAGTTGCTAACATCAGATGTTATATGGCACCTCCAGTGCGGAGCATAAAAAGCAGAAACACAATTGTGATACCTACAGGAGTTCACGAGCTCGTGTATATAGTGTAGGAGGGTTGAAATGGTAGGAAGACTGAAAGGCCTACACTCCAAAAATAACGTCAGTCAACGGCGCTGGCACGGCTGACAGCCTTAACCCAAATTCCCTCGGGATGAATAAAGTATAATCAATCAATCACTCCAAAATGTTTTATACTTGATGTTCAAAATCAAAAACTCATTATATCATATTTTGAGATGAAGAAATCTTTATTATTCTTATTTTTCATCATGATGAAGTTCTGTTACAAGTTCTTAACATGCCCAAACAAGAAAATGTTCTGATCACCAAATTCAGGATGTGTTGACTCACACTTCAGCTGTTTAAAGCTCTGAGACTAAGAACTTTGACTCTGCCGTTGTCTATATTTTCTGTAGCTCACACAGCCAACAATTGCACCAACAACAAGCAAAATAAAAACTGTCAAACTAGCTGGATGTATAACAACTCTAATTTTGAACCCTCCATCCTTTTTGTGAATGTCCGGCTGACCTGCAGG
>NW_005191073.1:0-986 GCF_000239375.1 Pundamilia nyererei
CGGTGTATCTATATAAATGGCCCACCTATTCATGCAGAAACATGTTTGTCTGAGTCTTCTCTAAATAATTACAGCTATCTTTATGAAGTTGAACCAAAACATCTTATATCACTGAGACAATGCGTTTCTCACCATCACATGCACTTGCAGTGGGTTATAAACCATCTTTCTTGCCTAAATACAAACGTTTCTTCATTTTGTGAATAACTTTAAAATCTTAGGTCAAACAGCTGCAAATACTGGTTGCAAACAACAGGTATACTGAATTCTATAGTATTAATGCAGAAATATGGTTGTCTGTATCTTCTTTTAATAATTACAGCTATCTTTATGAAGTTGTACTAAAACACCTTATTTTACCAACACAATATGTTTCTCACCTTTACGTGCACTCGCAGTGGGTTATAAGTTATCTTTCTCACCTAAAGAAAAACGTTTCTTTATTTTGTGAATAATTTGAAGGCGAGGCGGTCTGTCCGCAGTGTAAAATATGAGAGCTTCTTTTTCAACAGTAGAGTACTTTTGTTCTGTGGCAGACAATGTGCGGAAAGCAAACGCCACAGGTTTTTGTGTGCCATCAGGTTGCACTTGAGCAAGTACAGCACCTTGTGTGTTGTGATCTGTACACACAAGGCAGGATCAAAAAGTGCCAGTGGAGCATTATTTAACAGAGTTTTTTTTTCACTTCTTCACAGCTGGCTTGTGCATCTGAACTTCACAATATGTTCTTTTACTGTAGACAATAAGGTCATCCAGGTAGTTTTGGACACCTGGGAGGTCTTTAAAGATTTCAGCCACCATTTTCCGAAAAAGTGAGGGGGCAGAGACCAGTCCATAATCTGCAGAATCTGAAGAGTCCATCATGTTTAATGAATGCTGTCAAATCTCTGCTATCTTTTTAAGGTTCAAGGTTCAAGGTTCTTTATTTGTCACATGCATAGTTATACAAGTATAACACACAGTGAAATGTAGCCTGACACGCTCCT
>NW_005191073.1:2167-3220 GCF_000239375.1 Pundamilia nyererei
GGAGTAGAGCAGTGGCGAGAGGACACATCCCTGAGGTGCTCCTGTGTTGATGGTGATGCTGTTGGAGAAGCACCTGCCCACCCTCACCACCTGAGTTCTGCCAGTGAGGAAGTCCAACACCCACTCTTCATGCAGAGGCAGCAGGTAGCGTGCATTTGCAAGATCAATTGTAGAAAACATCTTTGCACCTTGTAAGCTGGCAAACAATTCATCTACATGTGGTAAAGGGTAGCAATCAGTAATCACAGGTTTGTTTGGTTCACGGAGGTCCGCACACAGCCTTATTCCGCCAGTTTTCCCAACTGTCACAACAATTGGGGAATACCCATGCACTGTAAACCCCAACAGTCTACCTGACTTATAAAGTTTGTGGATATAACAATTAACCCCTTAGCAGTCCTACAAATTTACAATTAGTCCCCTAAACCATCCAATGTACCGTGGGCGGTACGTCCGACTGCTAACAGGTTAAAATTCCTCACAAAGTTGAAACAACTTAAAACTTTTCTGTTCGGTCAACGATTCAAACAGTTATAATTGTACATTATTTGTACAGTATTTACTCTTAACTTCTAAGCGAAGTTAAGAGTAAATACTGCTTTCTTAATTATGATTTTTGAGTAAATGTTTTTTTCCGAGCTCCGCATGTGGACGTCATGACGTCTTCTCTCTAACCTGAACGACGTTGACAGAAAATTCTGTTCAATATGGCTGCCCTTCTCGAGCGACTGGAGAACACATTTGGAGAAACTTGTAAGTAAAACGGAACCTTCGTTATGTTTATTTTTTCCATAAAAAAGCAAGTATATTAATATGTTGCAGCCAATAACTTGTTTTCGAATGCGCTGTTGTGTTAAAAAGCACAGACCCAGGTGGTGAATAGTTGTTCGCGGTTGTTCGCGCTCTTTTTCAAACATAGATTATGTCATCAGTTTTACAGTTTTAACCGATTAAAACACAGTTTTACGAAGAATCACACATAAAGAAAGGGTCTTAGTGATATTTTAACGACCCCTTGCCAACGCAAGAAAGTTGGCGTTTTTACAACAGCAG
>NW_005191074.1:0-1298 GCF_000239375.1 Pundamilia nyererei
AGGGCAGACAGTGTTCTTTGTCCAGAGACATTGCTTTCTCCATACAGCACTGCCATGGACACCAGTGCTGTTCAGATCTCTCTTAAAGCTGGATCTATGAACAGTGGGCAAGAGGGAGGCCTTATCTTCTTAGGAATACATCCACCAGGTGACTGGAAACCCTTCTGAGAATTTGATTACCACTTTTTAAACACCCCAATACAAAATCTTCTCACATTTGAAAATGTAATATCATCTACTTTTGTAAACTTTCCCTATTAAGCAGACAGTTAAGAGTGACACTAGTGGATGTTGAGAGATTAAGGAGTGAACATTCAGGATGAGACTAGCAATGATGTAACCACAGACTGAGTTAAATGCAGCTGTGAGTTGAGTGTTTAAAGTAGCTACCAGTGGGAGTAAAGGATACTACTGGTTAGGCCATGATAAAGTTGATAAACAAATGATAAGGTTACTTAGGCAACTAACGCCTCGCATGTTTACTACTAATTGTCAGTCAAAACATGATGAGCAAACAGCAATTTACTTTATGTTTGTATTTTAGAGTTTGTTGCTAATTCTCTCCTATGAAGATAATGATAGCCTTGAATTTCCTCTTTTTGAATTTCCACTGACTGTGGCTTAAAGTTCAAACTCTTCAAAGATACCTTTGCACATTTAAATCCTGTGGAGTAATGCTATGTCCAAGTTACTCAGAAATCAGATTTTTCATAGTACGATACATTTTCTCAAAGATTGCCGTGAAGATCTAACTTCATTCAGTGTGCTAAAAATGATCAGGACAAGTAAAATACTGATTGCAATGCTGTCTCGTATACTAAAGTACAGACATGGAACATGCATTACGCACTAAATGTACATTAATGGGTAAACTGGGATGACAAAGTACACACAACTAGTTTATGTTTGTTATCAGACTTTTACAGATGTTGCGGATTTTGGTCATTTTCAGGCCGTACATCACAGGATTGAAGAGCGGCTGGCATGTAAGAAAATATAATGATAAAAATATGCGCAGCATGTTTGGCACATTTTTCATATCAAATCTGCTCTGTAAAATTTCAAAGCTCGCTCCAAAGGAAAAGTTCAATATGGAAGCCAGGTGAGGCGTGCAGGTACTGACAGCCTTCTGTCTCGTCTGATCAGAACCAGAAAAACAAACCAGCAGAATCTTCATGTAGGTGTAAAGAATGAAAAGCAAAGCACCAAAGATCATGCTAAAAGTAGCAAGGAGGCCATACAAGTTGATCACAGTGGTGTCTGAGCATGCCAACTTCACAACAGAGTGTGTGTCACAG
>NW_005191074.1:2124-3217 GCF_000239375.1 Pundamilia nyererei
GTCCTGTGTCAAAATAGCCAGTAAGGGTGAAAAAGGAGACCTGTGTGGTGTTTATCATGATTGTTCTTTGGATTTAGAACAATTGACTGGTTCATCTAAAAAACGTATTAAACTATCTTTTGTTATAGAAGTGAAAAATTAAATATGTTTAAAGTTGGAGTGAAATGGGCCATCATGCAACCTAAATATCAACTACAAAGGAATATAAGTGAGTGTAATAACACTGAAGAGTTTCATTTTCAGGCAAGTTAAAAAGTAAATAAAGGTTAGTTCAGAAATAAGTCACAAAAGATTTGTGATGTGTGGTTTTGATCATTAGCCTGCTGTGCTTTGGCTCCTGTCCCAAGTGAGCTTAAACTCTACAGGCAGCTTTATAAGAAGCTGCCTGTAGAGAGGTGTGTGTGTGTGTGTGTGTGTGGGGGGGGGCGTGTTCTGGGGAGCTTGCAGGACTGCTGACAGACATATTCAACCTGTCCTTGGCCCACACCGTGGTACCAGCCTGCTTCAAATCCACCTCCATCGTCCCCATACCCCAAAACTCCAACCCATCAAGCCTGAATGACTACCGCCCAGTAGCACTCACCCCCATCATCACTAAGTGCTTAGAGCAGCTGGTCCTAGCACATAGGGCTGCCATGATTACGTCGACTATCAAAATTGTCGACAACTGATTTAATAGTCGACGCGTCGTTTGAAGCTTTGTAAGATCCCAAAAGACGCAGGAATAAGTAGCAGAATTTAAGAGTGTAATAACGGACTGAAACAGAAGATGGCAGCACTGCATGTACAAGGATGTCAGCTGCCGTTAAACCCCGAAGAAGAAGAAGAAGAAGAAGCAGCTGTGTCCCAGAATTCATAGCGCAGCCCAGCTCAGTTTCCAACAATGGCAGCAGCTAGTTAGCTTTAATATTACTCTTATTATTCTTTCTGGGTCACAAAATAAATGTTTAACATATTTTCAGGCTGGAATGTAGCTGTGTAAACCTCAAATATCTGCTCAGTTTATCAAGACACCGCATATTTTCAAAAGCGCTCCGACGTTTTCGGAGACGTCTGTTACCCACTAGCTCGATAGCGAGCCGGGGGCTAGGCT
>NW_005191075.1:0-1007 GCF_000239375.1 Pundamilia nyererei
ATACATTTGCTCTATGATTGGTTATGACTGGAATCAAGAAAATACCAAAGCTGACTCTGTATTTCACTCAACTCCTGCTGCTCTAGAAAACAGTGATGGAGCCCTGAATACATGTAAGAAACAGATGTGAATGTTTCCTCTCTCAAAAGTCAAACTGAGCTTTAGACACTCATCCAAGTATCGATCAGACTGATTTATAAATAAAGACAAATAAAGTTTTTGTTTCAGCTATAAAGAGACCCATGTCACACCGTCTTATCTGAACATTATGGGGAGATACTCACTGGTGTTTTCTACAGTTACACATGCTCTGTGTGTGTGATGTGGTTTCTCTCAGACACATTCAGCTGGATTTCTGTCATATCAACCGTAACCGAGTTAATGTTTTGAGGATTTGCAAAAAAATATCTGGTAGTTTGAGAGCAGAAAGAAGAGATCTCATAGCAGCACATCAGCCAGAGCATGACATGTGGTCTGATCTCGCGTATTCACACAGTGTCTGTCCACGTTTCAGAGATTAAAACACAGAGAAGCTGGAACTTCTTGGTACTGAGACCAGGTCAGTTAACCGATACAGAAAAAAATGAAATACTTGCCTCTATCAACCTAAAAACATTAATTTATTATTGATAAGACGTTGTCAACAAAACTACTGTCAGTTGTAGATTTTGCTTCAATCCAAGTCTTTGTGTTTCAGCATTTAAATTTTCTTTCTGGTTTCTTTCTAACCAAAAACTGAAAGTTTCTCATGGTGTTCAGTGGAGAAGAAGCCACGACTCTGAGACAGTCAACGAGAAAGAGGAAGATGAGGGTTTTACTTGATGTGACTCTGAACTGATCTCAGTGTTGGCCTGATGTCATTGAGCAGCAGGATGGAGGAAACGTCTCTGCTGTGTCTGCTCTGTAAGTTCACTTTGTGTTTTTCATGCCTCTGCTGTCTTGTAACTAATAACTATTAAAACGATAACTGAAAAACTATATTGTATCCCACGTAACATAAATGTTTT
>NW_005191075.1:2084-3214 GCF_000239375.1 Pundamilia nyererei
CAGAGCCCTCACTCCACGAAATTTCAACTCCCACCTCCAGCATTGGTTTGATTGCTTTGTAATGGAGGCTGGGGGCACTGAGCCAGATTGGACAATGTTCTGCACCTCTATTGCAGAGAATCCTGCAAGGTTGATGGCACCTGTCTCTGCAGTAATCCCAGAACCAGATGATGGACACTGGAGCTGAAGGGAGCCGTCATGCAGGAGGAGTCTTACTGGGCTTTATTAGTCCGTGGGACTCCAGAAGGAAATAACAGGTGCTGGCAGGACGAGCGGAGTGCGGCTTTGTAAAAACTTAGGTTTGGGAGTTCAGTGGGACAATGAAACGTGACTTTTGGTCAGCGTCAAAGCGATTTTGGCAATTGTCAGATGATGCAGGAGAGGGAAGAGGTATTCTACAAACATTGTTCATTGTTTGGTAGCAAGCTGCTAACCTTGACTGGGATTGATGAGATTCACCCTGAGTTCCTGAAGGCTCTGGATGTTGCAGGGCACCTCCAGGCTGCCTCAGGAGCATGTTGATGTCCCTGGGAAATTTCAGCTCAGAGTGCTTCCCCACCAACCCAGATAAGCAGCATGAATTGGATGTACAGACGGACTTAACTTGTATTTGATATGAAAATGTCACAGCAGCTAACTCTTAAAAAACAAACAAAACAAAAAACAAAAATAAAAAAATGAATAAACATTCCAGTTATTCACTTTGTTTCAATATTCAATTTTCCTGAGAAACATGACTTTTCCCGCCTTGTCTGCACCACATTGCCTTCTTTTTGCCCAAATTTCGAATCTCCCTAAAAAAGGAAAGTTTAGACACTCATTCATTTACTGAGATGAACAGATATTTGGAATTTCAGAGTCAATAAATTTGTGAACTTGGCTCTGCTCTGTAATGTGTTTCAGCTTCGCCATCATGGGCCACAGGATCGGGTTCTCGTGTATTGATTCAACCAAGCCAATCACATGCAAATATTCTCCCCCTTTCCTCACAGCTCGTCTGACTGTGAGTCCCAGCAGCTCTCAGTTCTTTAACGGAGACTTTGTGTCTCTGAGCTGTGAGGAGGACGACAGCTCTGCTGGATGGACTCTGAGGAGAAACACAAGCAAACGACAGAGGACTCAGTGTGGAG
>NW_005191076.1:0-829 GCF_000239375.1 Pundamilia nyererei
AAAAATAATATTAGGGGCTTTCCTGAACATACTTAACACTAGTTGTTAGCCGTCTAAGACCAGAATGTCTCTTGCAAAGTGTACAGGTAAATTATTTTCACAATCAACTGCAACATATCTGTTAGTGAGGAGATTACCAGTATACTGGCATCTGGGTTTTCTGGCTCCCTCATTCTTTAGTTCACACTTAACAACTTTGAACCTCTTGTGACTTTTTGTCATTTGAAGTGTTTCATCAAATATTCCCTCAACACAAATTTTTTTGATGTCACTTGGATTATCAAGGATGAACGTGTTGGTATCTTTACAGCTGTTGTCAACATTGTAGATCTGTTTCCTTCTTATAACCGTATCACAATCCATTGCAGTCATCTTGGCGTTTATGTGCTGTCTTCTAAACTTGCCATAGCCGTCTTCTTCAAGCGTTGAACTCTCAGTGGCAATGAGCAGCAAACAGAGGAACAGGATCCTCATTATTACCTGGTGAAGAAAAAACAGAAACAATATTCTGATTGAGAATTTTATCCAGAAAAAGCACAAATTATTGCAACAAATATGTAATGAATTTGAGTCTACATGCTAACTTGTGGTTCCTAAAGTAGAATGGGAAGTGATAAGCTTGTAGCATAAACCTGTTCGCTGGAACGTTCAAGACAGTTTACTACACAGCAAAAAGCAAGACACAAGTAGGCAAAGTTCTTTGTGTTACTCATGCATGAGGGAGGCCTGCCTGGAGCCAAGTGTCGTTCCACCCACTTGACCTCCGTCAGACTCTCAGCCAGGTTCCCCATAGCACTCCTTTTATTGTGGTTACATGAATATGCATAGG
>NW_005191076.1:2164-3214 GCF_000239375.1 Pundamilia nyererei
AAGCCCAGCAAGAAGCGTCGGATCAGCTGCTGAATGATTGCTTAGTTACTTTGCTTTTGTCTTTGGGTGCTCAGGGACTTCTCATACACTCCTTCCCCTTCATTCATATTCTACTGTTACATACACTATGTTGCCAAAAGATTCTGTTCCTCTGCTTTCACACATACACATATAAACTTGAATTACATCCTATTTTTAATCCATATAATGTTGGCCTCCCTGTAAATGATTTCCACAGTGTTTAGGAGTGTATGGGGAATTTATGAGGTCAGCCACTGATCTCACACATTAACTTGCAGTCTCTGCTCTATTTATGAGCAGTTCTGTCAGGTTGAGATCAGGACTCTGTGCAGGCCAAACTCGCTCATCCATGTCTTTATGGATCTTGTTTTGTGCACTGGTGTGCAGTGACGTTGGAACAGGAAGGGGCCATCCCCAAACTGTTCCCACAGACTATGGAGCATGAACGTATCATAAGTGTTTTGGTGTGTAGAAGCATTAAGAGTATCTTTTACTGGAACTAAGGGGCCGAGTCTTAAATTGCTGTTGAATCTAAATGTCTTATAGTGAGACACATTAGAATTTTGATTTTGTCTTTTCACAAACTGATCGCCAGCCAGAAATCTTTACATCACACAATGAAACAATTTGCAAGAACTTAAAGGTCGACTCGGACATGAAATCATCATAAATGTAAACGCTGGAAGCTTTCCTCACCTCTCCTCGTGTATTGTGGCTTGGTCTGTAATAACAAATCTGTACTGCACATCTGAAAACGAATAAAACTCAACTCAAGAACCTCACGACCTTTGCTGCACTAAAAGGCATCCAGCATGAGATTACCTTATTTCTGCTTCACTGATGAGTGAATGAGTGGTTGTTGGTTGGTTGGTTGGTTGGTTGGTTAACCTGCAGCGGTTCAGGCACAAGTGGGTCGTCTGGAGCAGCAGGTGAAAGGCTCTGAAGCTGGCGAAAGATTACAATAAATCAAATACATGACTGAATAGGCAACATCTGATAGTCAGTGTGAATGAAAATGAAAGATTATCT
>NW_005191077.1:0-3214 GCF_000239375.1 Pundamilia nyererei
TCTGCATGTGTTTTTTTCTTGTGTCTAAGATTAATCAAATCCTCCCACTTTGAAAATGATAAACACATCATCAGTCATTTCATCCCACTCTAACATTACTAAGCAATACTTTTATATGCAAAGAAGGCCCACTCTCTTTCCATGTGCTTTTCCTTCGGCTCATTCTCTACAGGTTTGTACTTAATACGAACTTAAATTCTTTTGGTTTTTATGTGCAACAATATTCGAGACATTACTGGCATTTTTTCTCCCGTACAGATCATGTTTCTACTTGTTTTTGCCAAAACAAACAAAGATAAAAAAGCTTCAAGACAAAAAGTCCAGTTCAAATTCCAGTGTTAAATACAGCTAATCATCTTCTGTGTGACAGTCATCGTTCATTCCAGTCTGAGACATCTCTTCTGGAAGTTCAATCGACACCAGAGCTTTACAAACATGGGCTGGACCCACTGCATCATTTGGTGAGTGTGATGAAGATTTTTTAATTTGTTTGTTGTATTAAAGAATCTTTTATTTCGGTGAATTTCTCATTAAGCTCATGGAGCCCATCAGTATTGCAGAGCTTTTTGTTATATGTTTTTTAATCATTATGCTTCATCTACAACCAATGTTCTAGACATATAGCTGTTAAAGTTGAAGACGTTGAACAAATTGTTAGTAATGTAGAAGAAATCAGCTTGGTGATTGAAGAAAGTTGATGTTAAAATTAAAGTGAAAATCAGCGGTTGTGTCACTTTATTTGCTCTTGTTCTGTTTGCATCAACTTTGGACGACTGACTCAGCTCCAGCGCTCTGTTTATTTGCTTTTCCAGGTTTCTGTGGTTTTCAGTGAGTGAGTGCCAGCAGCTGTCCACCACTGAGCCTGAAATGCACGGACAAATCCAGTCTCCCCAATATCCGCGACCTTATCCTCCCCACCTGGAAAAGCAATGGGACCTCTGGGTTCCCAGGGGTTACCAGATCCAGCTGTCTTTAACACATCTGGATATTAAAGTTTCTGCAGGCTGCAGTCAAGACTCTCTCACAGTCAGAGCTTTGATTAGATCTGAATTTTAAAAATATTTCAAACAAGACACAAAACTTTTTATATTGCAGTTTTCAATTTTAGTGTATTCTTTCATTCAGTTTGACTGGAAGTTAATTTATATTTTTAATAAATGTTTGCGTACGTGTTTTACAAAAGCAGTTTGTTAACATGAGTTTTGACTTAATTTTCCAGTTTTTCTACGATGAAAAGGTTTTGGGAAGGTTTTGTGGCCAGGGAAACTCTACTGATCACCATGGTGACGAGACGATCCTTTCTCCAGGCAACAAACTGACTCTCGTATTCCAAACAAGTGACTCTACACCAGAGCATCAACAACATACTGGTTTTTCTGCCACGTATAAGGCAATAGGTACAGTTTTCCTGAAATT
Source organism: Pundamilia nyererei (assembly GCF_000239375.1). Classification (NCBI taxonomy): domain Eukaryota; kingdom Metazoa; phylum Chordata; class Actinopteri; order Cichliformes; family Cichlidae; genus Pundamilia; species Pundamilia nyererei. The sequence continues at coordinate 1,417 of NW_005191077.1, forward strand.
TTCCAACTCCCATTAATGTACTATTTCATCAACAGCTTCAGGAAAAGTTTAACACAGTAAATATTCTTTAAATAGACATAGACGAGTGTTCCAAAACAGACCCAGGACTGGATTCAGGTCCACTTTGCTCTCAAATCTGTATCAACACTGCTGGGTCCTACCGCTGCTCCTGCCACAGTGGTTACAAGCTTCATTTAGACCAGCGCACATGTCTGTGTAAGTGTCGAATACAAGAAATGAGGCCTTTTAGTACATTAATACTTGTCATATGAAGCTCAGTCGCTAGAATATGGTTGAGGTGGTATGCTGATTACTGATTCTCTTACTGTTATTATTATACTGACCTTTGGTTCTTGCCCAGTGTCCTGTGGTGGGTGTGTTTTTGACAAGCATGAAGGACATCTGTCCAGTCCAGGGTATCCTAAACCCTCACCCCCTTTTCTCTCCTGCAAGTACATCATCTCTGTGGAGCCCAGATTCATCGTGACGCTCAACTTCAGAGACAATTTTCACATTGATAATAAAGATAATCAGCATGGTTCAAGCTGCCAAGGTCACTTTTTACAGGTAACGACTCGCGGTACCCACAGGGATTAAAAGTTACAAACCATGCTCCTCTGGTCTGTATGCAGCCTTCCACTATCTCTCCCCTCATAGGTGACCATTCCAGGCAGATTAGCTATGAAATTTTGTGGAACAAAGAGTCCTGGTCTGATAGTTACGAACTCAAGTACAGTCAGGCTGGACTACCACACTGAGGAGGAAGGTCTGAGCAACGGCTGGAGCCTGCAATATAGCACACATGGTGAGGAGGAGAGGTGACATTTCCACGTTAGCAGTTTAAAACTATTTTTCTCATGCTGTTCATTCATGTTTGGTTGCTGCGTTCTTTACAGAGGTGAAATGTCCACACCCAGGGAGTGTGACAAAAGGCAGCATCACTCCTGATTTAAATGAATACTTTAGTGGAGACTCGATCCATGTCACTTGTGACCAAGAATACAAGTTGATGATGGTAATATGACATTTCATTGTTTACTACAGTGTGCATCAGTGAACTTTATTAACAGCCTCTTTTCCCTCACAGGATATTTATAGAGGTTTTTTTTGCTATCTGCATGTGTCTGTGTTTGAGCAACAGAAGCAGATCTTTCTTCATTTTTCTTTAGGTTTTTTCTTTGGTGAATTTGTCAATTAGAAAATGTGTGTAACAGTCATATATTTTCAGGGACAACAAGAGATTAAGACATTCTCAGCCATGTGTCAAAGCGACGGGCAGTGGCAACTCCCTCTCCCAACCTGCATAGCAGGTACTGATGTGCTGTCAAAATAAAATACTCTAATAACAAATTTAGGACTTCAAAATGAAAGCATGAAGCCTTTGCTTACACCTGAGTTCTGTTCATCTTATCCAGTTTGTGGTCAGCCAACAAATCACATCAATGTGTATCAGAGGATCTTTGGAGGCCAGAACGCTCCAGATAATACAATCCCCTGGCAAGTGCTACTGAGTGTAAGTGGAAACAGGGGAGGAGGCATGGTGATTGGAGACCGGTGGATTATGACAGCAGCTCATTATGTAGTAAATAGGGGAGTGGTGGTATCAAATGAATCTGTACGGGTAAGTAGTTGACTGTGAGCATTACTTTGTATGATCTCTGTCTGATTGGGATTCCCTTGGTAAATGTTTCCTTTTATGATAATGACTTGCAGATTTTCATGGGACTTAATGAGGTAAAAGCCCTCGAGAAATCTCCTCTGTTTGCTGCCTCAATCCATGTTCACCCTGAGTACAACA
>NW_005191078.1:0-432 GCF_000239375.1 Pundamilia nyererei
AACCCCAGCATTCACTCTGAGCATGACTCTTTTGATAGAATCGTAGCAGGGCTGCAGTCTGGAGTTTGGTCTTAGTCACTAAAACTCAGTTCTAACACAAACCCCCTGTTAGATTCTTTGTTTCGAGCCTGGGTCTCCACTCCAATGATAATCGTGCTTATCATTCCAGCCCTGTTTCTCTGTTTTGTAGCACCATGTCTGAGGCTGATACAGTTGGTTCAGTGTACACCAGACTCAGAGTGGAAACTTTTGAGACTCTGCTGCTCCTCTGTGCCAAGCTGACCTTACTGAATGGAAGGCTTCATATTGTCTTAGTTTGTAGCTGCCATACTTGTTCAATCACATTGCTGCAACAAACCTTGTAAAGGTCCAGAACTTAACCCAATTAAAATTTTGTGAAGAATGCTAATGGATGCCCACAATGAACTGAAG
>NW_005191078.1:1687-3210 GCF_000239375.1 Pundamilia nyererei
TATTCAATTTCATTTCATTTGGTCCCTCGTTAATGGCGTCATATATTTTATATTCTTGCTAGCCATCAAGCTAGTGACTTGTAATGTTAGAACCACCTCATAAACTGATTTTTGTGTGATTGTTCTGACCATGGGTAGCAGCTCTAGGATATCTTCCGACTGAAATTAATGTCATATAATGTTAGTTAAACAAGATGCATTGGTAGCAGACCAGTTATTATTACATTAGCTACATTACTTTTAGCTTTTTTTATTAGCGTGACAACATTATATGAATCTCAACAACAAAAGGTGAAGAGAATAAAACTGGAATATTGTGCCTTTCTTTAAAGATGATTTTGACCCTATGCCATATTACAAAGTCATAAAACTAAAGAAAAAAGAAGAAAAGCATACAGCCAGAGAGGGCAGGATTTTAACTCTATTAAAAATGTTCATTTCTCGTCGTTTTGCCTTAGCTACCAGTCTTTTATTTTTGTGTTTTTGCTCCCTTTCGTGTTTCCTGATTGATTTCCGCACAAGTGTTCTCCTCCCAGACTACCCTTCTCTTCCTGTCTAAACACACAAAGCCTTAAGATGTTCAAACCATTGAGAAAGAAGCTAAGGGCAACAATGGAGAGATCAACTGAATAACAGCCTTATACCCCATGACAATAATTAAAACCAAGATTTATGACAAGTTTGGTTTAAAATTACAGTAATTATTCAACACTTTATTTCCTTTGCTTTTTCATTGCTCAATATTTTGTATTCATTGAGACACGAGAGTGAAGTAAATGAGTTCCAAGAAAGCTGTATTACCATTTACTTTGTTGTATTCCATTAATTTAACAGAACTGCTCGTGTGCGGGACCGATCTTAAACAATGCTTTGATTATTATTATTATTATTATCATTTTAATGGATAAGGCAGAAAATTATTTGATGGATAAGGTTTTAGAGCTTTGAGTTTTGGAGACAGTTTTTAAATTTGGCAATACAGAAGAAGTGAAAAATGCAGCTGTCTTTATCCACTAGTTTCCATGGAAATATTGGTCAGTTTGTTTTCAGAGAGAGTGCATGTCATTATTAGTAAATGGATCACAGCTCAGTAATTGTGAATTGGAAAATCTGTTATCCACATAAATCCACAGACACTGGCTTTCTCCTTGCTCTCCACTTTCTAAGTAAAACACACTTCAGATGCAGTAGATTCTGAATCATTTCTGGCAATAACCCAAACATGAACAGAGGTGGAAGGAACTCATGTGAAGCTATGATTGAATAACAACATGATGCTCAGTGTTGAAAACCATATATGACCTGTTGTTTTTCCACTCTTTTTCTCTTTCATATTTTCCTGTTACGGTGGATCATCATGGTCAAACTGCACACTAATCACTAAAGCTGTGTAGATACACACACTGGAAGTGATTTGCAGAGACTAGAGTGACCAGAGACCATAGAAAGATATTTGACAATTTCAAGCACTGTGGGCAAAAAAACTGCTGCTGACCAAAAGTGGGCGGGACCCAAAGTAAACT
>NW_005191079.1:0-3206 GCF_000239375.1 Pundamilia nyererei
TGAAGTACTGCTGTACAGAAAACATGAAGGCTGACATGTTAACCAAACCACTGCCTAGACAAAAGTTTGAGTATCTCAGAGGGAAGATTGGACTGTGTTCAGTTTAAAAAGGGTTATCATATGCTTAGCATGCCTATACTATGCTTATGTTAAGATGGCGAGCATTTAACTGTAATGAAGAATAATAGTTTTGTCTAAGATGGACACAGTACATTTTTTGTGTGAGTTCAAAAACAAAAGAGAAAATGTTTATTTTCTAGTAACACTGTGATATAGGTGCATAATGTTGTTGGGTTTTTTTTGAAAGAAATAAGCAATGGCAGTCAAGTAAGTGAACTCCATGGTAAAATTAAGTGGGAGTGTTGTAATAGTAATTTTACAATGTATGTTGAAGTGATATGACTGCCCTCTGTTGGTGTGTTTGTGCATTACAAGCAATAAAAGGTGTTCGTTAAAAACATCAACCCCGCCCTCATTAACGTAACCTTTCGCTCAGGTATGAGTAGAGAGAGTGACGTCATGTCACTTTAACCACCAACAATGACGGATACACTGAATTTAATAAATACGGAATTAATTTCATGACCGTGACTTCCGGTTCTTTCACACAGAGCTCTGCACCTCTGCTTCAAACCAGCAACAGTCACATGATCTAATATAACTTACTATTATATCTCATTCCTCGTTACACACATATGAAAACAACTCCAACAAGGAAGCAGAACTACGAATGTGAACTTCCAGGAGGAAGCAGAACTTAATGCCGCGCTTACCTTCAATACTTCATGTAAAATGTGAACACCTGGAATCACTGCTGATGGAAAATCATTCTTCAGTGTTTGTGAAGCAGCTTAGTGTGAGGCCCTGTTCTCCCGCTGCTTTCTCTCACTTTCTGTAAACGCTAAGACGGAAAAACTTCCGCGTTTCTGCGTCTCTCTCCTCCCAGCTGTCAGCCCGCCTGGATAAAGGGCGGGTGATGTGCAAAGTGATCATCTGCTAAGAAGTGATTTCCGGTGTCCCCGTGTGCTTATTATGTGTAATATCTTTCTTTATGTTGATAAATATTCTGCAGGCAACAAGATTTAAGAACGGGTCGTATAAAAAAATAAAGGAAATGCCTATTTTGTAAGCATCTCCATGACCCTGCGCTGTGGCACAGTGTGTGTTGCACATTAGAATCAGTCGTTTTTGGCCACATCGCGATGCAGCCAGATGGGTTACTCTGTCATTTGCCTCGCTTGTGTTTACCTGCAGGTAATCATCATTTGTTATTTGTTAACCTGTTTAGTGACTTGCTCCAGTCACCACAGAGAGCTCCGATGGGGCGTTCCTTTATGGGGTGATTGAGCTAAGATTAACGTTATAACGACCACACCACAGTTTAAAAGTCGAGTGTGTATCACTGTTTGGGTTATGCATTTTCTTTCTTTTTTAAACAGTGTAGGTGACGTTTCCTGGAGCACGCATGAATATGAGTGTAAGTGGACACCAGGTAAGAAGGGGAACAATAAAAAAAAGGACAGCGCAGTGGAGCGGCCGAGGGAATAGAAAAATATAGCGGTCAAGTATTAAAATATAATTTATTTAACAATAGAAGACTTAAAATCAATAAAAAGTCCAATGGCCTCAGCCACAACATTAAAATCCACTAAAATAAAAATTATTGTTTAATTATGAAATATATCATGTAGAAATAAGAAAAACAGAAGCTGTGTGTTAACTGACGCTATTAAACATGTATATCTTGTCGTTTGACATGAAGAGATAAGAGACAACACCTTGTCACTGCATTTGGAACTACACACATCACAACACAAACAAGAAAACACAACACAGTATCTTAACTTTAAAAAAAAAAAGAAGAAATAAAAATAATGAATCTATGAATAAAAGGAATGAGTGTATGTTTTATTGCACATTGTTATTATTATAATTATTATTATTATTGTTGTTGTTGTTATTGTCCCCCCAAAAAGTCCAGGGATGTAGCCAGTCAGGTCAGCTGTTAGCATTGATTAGGGCTATCGCCCTGTTGTAAAAGCTGTCCTTGAGTCTGTTTGTCCGGGACCTCAGCCGCCTGAACCTCTTTCCAGACAGCAGCAGCTTAAACACCCGGTGTCCTGGGTGTGTACCAGGATGTTGCGTGCCCTCTGGAGACAGTGAGTGCTGTACAGGTCCATCAGGGAGGGAGGAGGATGTGCCTTTTTGTGTGCCATGGTGCAGCTGGAGTACCATACACAGATGCAGTATGTTAGCACGCTCTCAATGGAGCAGCGGTAGAAACGATCAGCGGCTCCTTCTTCAGGTCCATTTTTTGGAGAATTCTCAGAAAATGGAGATGCTGTTGGGCCTTCTTTAAAACCACTGAGGTGTTTGAGCTCTATTGGAGGTCTGTGTCTATGTGCACACCCAGGAACTTGAAGCTGGGCACCTTTTCCAGGCCCTCCCTGTTGATGCTGACAGTCTGCAGCTCTGACTTCCTCCTTCTAAAGTCGACTACCTGCTCTTTTGTCTTGGTGGTATTGAGGTCCAGGTTGTTGTCTGCACACCAATCAATCCGGCAGCCTCTGAAACGCAGCTCTGTATGCCGTCTCGTCTCCCCACCACGGTGGTCTCATCGGCAATCTTAGTGACTGTGTTGTCTGGGTGGGTACTGATACAGTCATGTGTGTACAGAGTGTACAGTAGGGGACTCAGTACACAGCCTTGTGGAGAGCTGGTGTTAAGGCTGAGTACTGAGGAAAGATGAGGCTCCATTGTATGTATGTATATACTTACCTACTTTTCAAGAAAAACATTCAACATTCACACTTTCCCTCATTCACAGTAGTGCTGTGCTACAAAGTTTGGTATCAGTCCAATACCAAGTAAACACAGGGCCAGTATTGCCCGTATCAGTGCCAATAATTTGAAGTTGTTCAGGCAGCTAATTGGGGGAGAGTAGTGTGCAATAACTTATGAGATGAATTCTCAATTGTTTTAAAATGTTGAATTCTGAACACATTTTAATCACCACTTTATCACAGTGATTATTACTTTCTGCAGTAGTCATTTATCACAAGTAAACACACCTTTCAGCTTTTCCTGTGTTTTGAAACTGGATTTTAGGAGACCTGGAATGTAATTTATTCTGTCTCTATGGACATTTTTCATAGTTTATGTTTGAGGTTTACTTTTTTAGAAAGAAATAATTAACACAGTTCAGC
>NW_005191080.1:0-1557 GCF_000239375.1 Pundamilia nyererei
CGTGTTTGGCTGTGCCGCTGCCTTCGTCCATGTGTTGTTTTTTTTTATATGCTATGCAAGTGTTTTTGTTACAGTTTTTTTTTGGTGTCACCTCCCTTCGGATTTATGATCGTCATGTGTTGCTAGTGATCAAATCTGCAATGGATAGCTTTCAGAGTCAACGAAACGAGGCTGTTTTCCTACTGCCGTTAGAGCGCGACGCAGCACCCGGTCTACCTCCACTGTTGCCAGTTAGCTAATTTTTGCTTCAGAGACCTCGTCGGAGCGGGGGAAACGAGTCGGCCTTCACGTCCTCCTCCGTCGTCTTCGGAAAGAGATGGACCTTCGTGGGCTCTATTCCTGGGTTGCTACCTGGGTTTCTACCGGTGAGATTCGGCTTAAACTTGAAACTGAAAGCCAAGCCTCATCGCGGCAGGAACCCTGTTTTGCTGCGCGGCTTACCGCATAGCGCAGACTCTGTCCTTGGAAACTCTACCCCTGTCCTGGTGAGTCGCAGCCTTAAATGGATGTTAATTAATGCCCGCTCAATCGCCAATAAGTCTTATATTTTAAATGACTTGTTCTGCTCTGAGAAGCTTGACTTCATGTTTATCTCTGAGACGTGGCAATGTGAGAATGAAGTCTCACAACTTTTAGAGCTTTGTCCCGCTGACTGTTCATTTGTCTGTGCACCTCGGATATCTGGACGAGGAGGTGGAACAGCTGTAATTTTTAAAAAGACTTTTTTTTTTATGCCAGATGATTTCTTCAAGCTGCTACAACTCTTTTGAGATGCTTATGATAAAAAACGGAAGAGAACAGCCCATATATGGCATTTTAATGTATCGTCCACCTGGGTCTGCTGCGTCTTTTTTGTCAGACCTACAAGACTTCCACTATTAAAATGGGCAAGGTTATCATCGTTGGAGATTTCAACATTCACGTGGATGACTCAACAAACAGTACCACTAAGGAGTTCCTGAGCATTATGGACTCTTTCAACTTTGTTCAGCATGTAGCAGGGCCTACTCATAGGGCTGGGCACACTCTGGACTTGGTATTCACCTATGGTGTTTCCCTTGACCACATGAATTTAAATGAAGTTGTTTTTAGTGACCATAAGTCAGTCTCTTTTACTGTATCTGTTTATTCAGAGTCCCATCCTCAAGGTTCTACTAGGCGCAGGCGCTTTATTGATGACTCTATAATTTCTGAGTTCTCCTCTCTTTTTAATTTTAAAAATTCCTCTAACGAGGTTGAGCTTTTAACTAATTTTTTAATGAACACTGGCTTGCCATTCTAAATCAGGTTGCTCCTTTCAAAACCAGTTATTGCTCTGTTAGTTCCCGCACAGCATGGTTAAAAAATTAGACTCGTGGTCTTCGACGCTCCTATTGAAAAGCAAAGCGTCTGTGGAAGTCCACTGTTCTGACTGTCCATTGTGAGCACTTTAAAGAACTACTTTAACTATATAATGAGTCAGTCAAAGAGGCCAGATCCTCTTACTTCAATAATCTTATAAATCGTCATAAAAATAATTCAAGAATTCTATTTGATACCATCAACAGTATTGTTTCT
>NW_005191080.1:2328-3202 GCF_000239375.1 Pundamilia nyererei
ACATATGGTTTCCTCAGCGGAACTGGAAAAACTCATTCATGCATTTGTGTCATCACGCTTAGATTACTGTAATTCCCTGTTGCGTTTAATGTCTATTGATTTTACTGTTAATTTTAATATTTGTGTACAGCGCTTTGTGACTGTCTGTCTGTGAAAATTGCTCAATTAATAAACTTTACTTACTTACTTACTTACTTCGTTTTAAAGTTTGAATGGTGGCTCTAGGTCAACATATGTGGAAGTAGTTAGAGTTGAAAGAGGAATGAGTTGAAGGAGAATTTGAAGGATCTCCCCATTGAAATAATTATAATTTTTTTTGAATAAAGTTGAATAAATGTAAAAAAGGGGAAAATAGAAGCACACATGTCCAAAAGAAGAGGAATCTAACAGTGAATAGTTTTTCTAAGTTGAACGATTTTGAAGTAGTAGAAGTCCAAAAAACCTACGGAATAGATAATAAAATTTAAAAATAATAATAATAAAGATTAGAAGAAGAATACATTCACACGAATTATTATATGTTAGCCACAGAGATGCCAAAACAGTCATATAGTCATTCTGCAGCTAAGTACAAATACAGATACGTATGTTTAAAAATAATCTGGTAAAAGTTGGAGCGGTGATTCAACTACTTTACTCTAGTAAAAGTAAAGAAAATGTTTAGACTCTGACATGTACTCCTAATGTACAGTTTGGAGGACATTTCTACCAGTTTTTGCCTTGTGCTATAATAAAATAATAATAAAATAATATTAGTCTAATATTAATTTTAATTCTAATTAATGTCCTCAGCTTGAACACAAAGCAGAGGAGAGAATTAAAAAGCAATGCTCTATTTTCTGTTGTCAGTGTGCTTTATATTGTAAAGTAGACC
>NW_005191081.1:0-3194 GCF_000239375.1 Pundamilia nyererei
ACCTTGTTGTTGAATTGTGCTATACAAATAAACTTGCCTTGCCTTGCCTTGCCTTGCAGATGGTCTATCCTTCAAACTTGAATCCTCTACTAAGGCCTGGGAGCTTGAGTGTCCTGCACAATGTCTTTGTCCTGGAACTGCACTCTTCTGGACAAAGATCTCTTATGTTGTTCCTGGGATCTGCTGGAGCCGCTCACCTCGCTTGGGGGTAACTGCACCGAGTGCTTTAATTACCACTGTGAACACTGTTAACTTCACCCACCACATGTTCTCGAGCACAGGATCTTAGCTTGGCCATTCTCCACCACCCTAGGTGGTGTCCGAGCTAAGATCCTGTGGGACTCCCAGATACAGTTGGACAATATGGTGGCGGCTAACCAACCGAATATAGTGGTGGTAGACAAGCAGAAGAAGACGTCCGTAGTGATAGATGTAGAGATACTGAATGATAGCAACATCAGGTAGAAGGAACACGAAAAGAAGTACTTGAGAAGTACTAAGGGCTCAGAGAAGAGCTGGAAATGATGTGGAGGGTGAAGGTAACGGTGGTCCCAGTTGTAATCGGAGCACTAGGTGCAGTGACTCCCAAGCTAGGCAAGTGGCTCCAGCAGATCCCAGGAACAACATCCGAGATCTCTGTCCACAAGACCACAGTCCTTGGAACAGCTAAGATACTGCGCAGGACCCTCCAGCTCCCAGGCCTCTGGTAGAGGACCCGAACTTAAAGGATAGACTGCCCGCAGGTGTGAAATCAGCTGGATAGCATAGTGGTGACACTACACGCTTTCAGGTCGGTTCGATTCCCGACCACTGCATCTGTATTCATTAGGGGGTATAGGCTATAATAGGGTGCTAACAGAGAAACTGTGGTACTGCATGAGGAAATCAGGAGTGGCAGAGAAGTATGTGCACATGGTTGAAGACGTGTGAGGACAGTGAAACAGTGGTGGGGTTTGCAGTAGCAGTGACATTGGGAGTGGAATCACATTAGCGGTTGGCTCTGAGCCCCGTCTTGTTTGCAATGGTGATGAACAGGATGACAGATGAGGTCAGGCAGGAATATCTGTGGACTAAGATGTTTGCAGATGACTTTGTGAGTCATCTGCAGGGAGCCAACGGAAGACAGTCTGCAAAAGTCAAGGCAGGCTCCCAAAAAAAGACAAATGAAAGACAGTCGAAGCAAAACAGGATGTGTGTGAAAACAAGAGTGAGAGAGTTGTAACAGTGAAGCTGCAAGGACCAGAGGTAGTGTGGGTAGATGCATTTAAATACCTGCAATCAACCATCCAAAGCAAAGGACAGTCCACAGGAGAGGTGACGGGGAGAGTTCAGACAGGGTCAAGTTGGGGGACATGAATGTTAGTGATATGATACATGCAAACAACTATAGACAACATGTAAATGCCAGTGCAGTTTCTCACTTTTCACAGCATTACAATATCATTAAAGCAACAACACATTTACCACTATACTAGCACCATATCTGTGTTCTGTGATCTGACATTTGATAAACAATAACGAAACTGCCTAGCATTCACACTTAGCATTTCAGCTCAGCTTTCAATACCATCATCCCAGACATTCTTATAGCCAAGCTGGTAAACTTGGACTTCTCCCCCCCGCCACATGTGCATGGATCGAAAACTTTCTCACAAGCCATTCACAATCAGTCAAGGTTGTGATCATCCACCCTGTCAATCAGCACTGGCTCACCTCAGAGATGTGTGCTGACTCCACTCCTATACACCATCTGCAGTGACTGCACCCCCTCGCATCCCTGCAACACCATCATCAAATTGGAAAAAGGTTCAGATCCATCAGGTGCAAAACCAATAGACTAAAAACAGCTTCTCCATGTGGGCTGTCAGAACTCTTAATGCAAACTAAGAGTGTGAACAGACTTCTTCCATGCAACCAAATACAACACTGCTATTGATTAACAATGTTGCTGCCATCCCATGTGCCATTTCTGTCTTTCCTTGTTCTGTGCAATATTTTGGTCTTTGTGCAGTCTTCTTGTCTCAGTGGAATTACCATCCCCATCCGAAATGACCATAGCCTCCCACCCTTATTCATTTATTATATTATATAACTGCCCTTCTATACAGCCCCACAATGTTACTGTTTCAATGTTTCTACATATACATCATGTATATAGTTTACTCACATATATATATGCATATACACATATTTATTGCTTTTTCTTTTTTTTATATTGTTTGCTTTACTTTTGCACCTTTGTGGTCCTGCTATCCAATTTCACTGTGCAAGAAACTGCACAAAGTTTTAAGTTCTAAGATGTACCCAAAATAAGAGTTCTGCTAACTGCAACACATTTGCTGCCATCTGCAACACATTTTGCTGCTAACTGCAACACATTTGCTGCCAACTGCAACACATTTCCTGCCAATTGCAACACATTTTGCATTTATGCTTGACTTTATGCTATACTTCCTCTGGAACTCTGCCATATTATAATCACTCTTTTATATATTCTGCTGCGTTTTGTAGCTTTTTTTATCTTGTATTTTGCCTATTTGTTAGATTATCTAGGTTTATCTGGAAATGCAAATTTACACCATGCTACTAGCATGTAATAGTGCATCATTTCTGAAAAAATTCAGACTTGACAGTAAAATTCAAATAAGTTATGGAACACCTTGTCTTTGTAGTTTCTGGTACTGCTGGGTCAACTTAGGTTTGTCAGAAAGATGCTATGAGTCAAGCCTATGATTTGACCGGGTCAAGGTTTGATCAGATTTTCAGAGAGCCAAGGCAATTATAAAGACCACCTCCACCCTAACCACCACCTCTTCAACATCCTGCCCTCTGGAAAAAGGTTCAGATCCATCAGGTGCAAAACCAATAGACTAAAAAACAGCTTCTTCGTGTGGGCTGTCAGAACTCTTAATGCAAACTAAGACTATGTTCACATTACAAGTCTTAAAATAAATAAATAAATAAATAAATAAATAAAATAATAATAATAATAATAATAATAATAGATTACATTTATATAGCGCTTTTCGAGACCCTCAAAGCGCTTTACAATGCTTAATTCCGATTTTTTGATCAAATCGATTTTTTTGTCTGCTCGTTCACACTACAAATAAAATGTGACAGCAAACGCGCTCTAGTGTGAACCCTCAAAGTGGCCCGCATGCGCAAAAGAAGACGTCACACACAACGCGCTC
>NW_005191082.1:0-3192 GCF_000239375.1 Pundamilia nyererei
CCCCCTCCCGTGACATCACGCTCCAAAGCCCCATGAAGCCACCATGCTTACCATTTGCCAAAAGACAAGCCGTCTGACGTCTGCTTGTCCAAAATGTAGCTTCACATAATATAATGATAATAATGGGGAAAAAAACATATGACAAAAGAGGCTTCATGTCATTGACCTGCCCTTAGAATTTCTTTACAGTTTCTATGTAATACAATAAATAGCACTCTGCTGACTTGTCTTGGGTTTACCCTGGCTCTTGACAGCTGACAAACAGCTCAAATACCCCCGATGTTTAATCAAGAACTGATTTAAAAATCTGCCTTTTCATGTGTATGAATGATTACAATGTTTTTCAATCATAAAATATTTGCTCTGGCAGTGAAAGCTTACTGAACCTGAACCATCCTTATGTTAGGCTCCCGAGACAGTTTTGCACTAAACATGTGGTTGTGTACTCTCTCTGATAGTTTTTTTCTACTTCTCACCACACTACACATCTGGCCAAAGGTCTGATCAGTTTATGCAATTGCAAGGTGTATATCCACATATCAGCCACAAGTCACAAGAATTTCTACTTCTACAGTGCTGGTCAGAGTTTGATCAAACTTGTACACAATTGTCACCTAATGGATCTTGACACACGCTGTGCTGTTTTATTTATTTATTTATTTTTCACCTTACCTTTTAACTGATCTGTGCAGATATCTGCCCTTTTATGAACCTGATCTGCTAGATATTTCTTTCTGCTAAAAGGGAGATCTTCCTCCACAATGCCAAATCTTTGCTCATAAAAGCGTAGTCTAATACCTGGAAGTCTCTAATATTTTAATGTTGTTACCATCACAATTTGTGTTTTTTGGTTTTCTCCGTTTGTTTTTTATTTTATTTTATTTGATGTATAGCTTTACCTGTCTGGTTATTTCAGAAAGTCAATGGGGTTCTGGAGAGCCCAACAGGCACAGGTAAGACTTTGTGCCTGCTGTGTGCCACCCTGGCCTGGAGGGAGAACTTCAAGGACACCATGTCTACCTGTATGATGGCAGAGAGGCTGGGCCAGGAGATGTTTCCAAACACACCTATGTCTTCCTGGGGGACAGCTGACGGTGACAAACCATGTATGTTTGTATCATCTGCAAATCAAGAGTCATTTGTAATTTTACTTGTCAAAGAAGAATAACAGATACATATACAAAAACGCAAAGGATATAAGCTACAAAGACATGCTGTGTGCTTACATCGCTATGCAATACAAAATGAGCTAGCACTGATTTCTTTATATTTTGATAAATGGTAAATTGACTGCTTCTATAGTGCTTTTCTACTCTTTTTGAGCACTCAAACCACTTTATATTTTGTTAGGAAAATAGGATTTAACGATTCACTCAAACATGTAATGTTTCCAAACATACATGGAAATATTCTACATATTTCAAGACAGCATTTGTACTACTCTAACAAGGTTGTAAGTCAATATTTGGTAGGATGTCCTTCTTCCATTCCCTGTCAAGATGGGTTGTCATCCCCATGTTTCAGCTATGCATTCAAATCGTACAAAGAATGGTTGAGATGTAGGAGGCTGCTCAGCTTGGTGTTCAGGGGCTCCATGAGGTGGTAGCACAGCTAATAGCTGTGGCAGGTGCTCAGTCTCTCGCTTTGGGAAAACAGCTGTTGTAGAAATGTCAATCTGGACAGAAGGCTGATATAGAAGTTTAGAATATACATCATGTTGCAACTTTTGCATATTTATTGCTCAGCTGTTTAATCTGTTCAAACTGTATTGTCTGTGTTCTTTTGGATCATTGCATAAATTCTCAAATTTCTTCAAAGACAGATTTGCGCATATACACTGTTAGTAAATGAGGCCCAATATCCCAGAAGTTTGACTTGATGGTATACTATTTTAAAAAGTGTTCAGTTAATTTTTTTCAGCAACGTATAAAGCCCTAATTGTCTTTTCTTATTGTTGTCAAGCCTACTACACTGATGTCCCCAAGATCATATATGCAACGAGGACACATTCTCAGCTTACACAGGTTATTAATGAGTTAAAGAACACTTCGTACAGGTAAGCATTTCTAACTTTTTGATCATGCATGATTGTCTGAATGACAGCTATTCACAATATAAAACAACATTTCTAATAGGTTTTGTGATCATGGTGTAATGAGGACACCAAACCCCTACTGTTAGTATATACTAGGGAGATACAAATTTTAATTACCAGGTTTACAGTATACATTTTAGTATAGCTGAATTTGATCCTGGAATGGTACAATAGCTACCGTTTTTATTTTGTTTTGTTGTGTAATGAGTTCAGTTTCACAAAAAAACACTCAGGCCTGATAACTGAAACCTAATAACAGAATGTATCTGACAAAGTTTAACAGGCTAAAAGATCTCAAAAAGCAACACACAAGTCCCAATTAACCAAATACTACTGGTGCTTTAAAGGGTTATTACATAAGCTATAATCATTTTGAAGTCTTACTGAGTGCAGCACCTTTTGTCTGTTCTGTTTTTTTTGGCTATTTGTGGTAAACCAGTTCTCCCATGTCTCTTTCGATTCAGCCCAAAGGTGTGTGTGATGGGCTCAAGAGAGCAGTTGTGTATTAACCAGGACGTCATGTGTCAGAAGAGCAACCACGTCAAAGTAAGTTATAAAGGCAATATTAGAGATATAAATATAATGGGATGTTTTAACTGCTATGTCTAATGAATTGTTTTAAACACAAAACAGTGAATTTCTTCAAGCTCACTGCTGAAAAAAAGGAGGAAAATCTACTTAAAGTTTGACTACATTCACAAAGAACAAAAATCAGTTGTGCCAACTGTATTCTATTGGACTTCCACTCGAAACAGTAACTTCATCCTTGTTCTGGTCAACCGCCAACAGTAGCATTATAAAATCAGTTCTCCACCTGCTGCAGGTTCTGGTTGGTGTGGTGCCTTCAGTGTGCATTAGATCTCAGGAACACAAGCACTACTATCGCCCGCTCTAGTTCAAGACGGTGGAGCTTTGTTATATCTGAGAGCAAGATGGATGAATTCCTCATTTTTGTGGAAGCAGCTCAATGAAACCAACGGCCACCACACCAGCCCCTTTACATGAATTCCAAATCCTGCTCCTCACATACAAGGTCTTAAATAATCAGGCCCCATCTTATCTTAATGACCTTGTAGTACCATATCACCCTATTAGAG
>NW_005191083.1:0-3191 GCF_000239375.1 Pundamilia nyererei
CCTGCATGTGTGGGTGGTTGTGGTGGAGCGGGAAGAGGGAGGCAGCTGGAGATGGGAAGGGAAGGAAGGGAGGGGCAAGTGACCCCATCTTTTTTCCACTTACGTTCAACCTTCCTGCACCCTCGTCTGGCTGAACGAGTGGCCTTATTTATCCATGGGTCTGATTGTGGTTTCGAGCTCATACTTTTAAAAGGAGCGACCTCATCAAGGACAGTTTTGCAGTTTTGCATCATAAAAATTAACTGTCATTTCCTCGGTACCAAAGCCAAGGGGAGATCTTAAAACTTTTTTAAAAGCAATAGAAAATTGTTCTGTTGCAGACAGTGTTGGGTAAGTTACTATAAAAAAGTAATTAATTACTAATTACTAATTACTTAATCAATATTGTATTTAAAATACTTATCTAATTACTGTATCTGAAATGTAACTTAATTACTCAATAAGTAATTTAACTAAATACTTCTTAAAATCCCTACAAACCTTGAGTGGACAAACAATAGAAATTAAACTCTTTAAATAATAAATAATTTTTTTTAAAGACGGAGACTCTACAGCAGCGGTCCCCGACCTTTTTTGCGCCACGGACCGGTTTGTGCCCGACAATATTTTCACGGACCGGCGTTTAAGGTGTTGCGGATAAATACAACAAAATTAGTACCGGTACCGAAAAAAAGAAGATTTATTAATAACACACGTGAAAAGACCCAGGAAAACAGAGTTAACGGGGGAAAAAAAACGATAACAAAATAACGCTAAAAACCGATAAAAACCCTGAAAACCATACATTTCACACCCGAGTCTCACTCTCACGGACCGGTCCGTGGCCCGGGGGTTGGGGACCGCTGCTCTACAGTACGCAGCGGTAGCATCTCTTCCACAATGTAGCCTGCAATTATTTTTTTAAGCTCACCTTCAGATGCTTTCTGTGCTGCTGAAGTAAAATCAGGTTTTGCTGTTTAGCAGGAGTTGCCACGGTGTTATGCATGGATGATGAACAAGGATCACTCAGAAGTCTTTCTCTATGCTCTCGTGTCAGGCGCTTCAGTAGATTACTCGTGCTATTAACAGCGGCCGACAGTTTTTACATACTGTATTACTGTAATGTTCTTGTCTGCTTGTTACGCGTTACACCCAACACTGGTTGCAGACGGGTTAAAAACACGACAACGGTGTGTTGGAATAAGAGGTGTAAAATGGAGAAGAGATAAAAGTATATCAAACAAAACAGGACAGTGATCAGAAAAAACAGCATCACGTATTTTCATGTTTAGGACCGGTAACCCTAGAGACAGCACAAGATCCAACGTATGACCCTGTTTCTGGGTTGGCCCCAACACAAATTGAGCAAGACTAAAGGAGTCTATCAAACTTATGTCTTTAAGACATTCATGCAATATAACTAATTAGTCATCCGGTTTCATGGATAGATAAAGTCGGGCATCTGCATAGCAGTGAAAATGTATGCTACGCCTTCTTATAACGCTGGCTAAGGGAAGCATGTATAATGGAAAAAGTACTGGTCCTAGCAAAGAACCCTGTGGAACTCCATAATTAGTCTTCTTTAAATTAATTTCTGAATCCTTCAGTATAACTGGTTTCCTTTTTTTTTAATGATTGCCCATTTCATAAAAGGCTCTTACGTCACAAATAATTGGTAATACTATCCTACACCATGCACATGTTGAAGGGGGGTGGGGGGGGGGGGGTGCCTGCCTTTTTCCTGGTGGGTGCCCCAAATGCCCTTTTCTTAAGCCTTTTTTTTTTACTTCGTTTTTTTATGTGTGTGTGCATGTGGAGTCCTGCCTGTGCCCATCAACAATAACATTTAATTATTAATCCCAATTTTGCTCAAATAAAATGAGCTGGCTTGCATCAGTCACATAATGACCATTAACCAATGCTCACCCTTGATGGCTGAGCACGCTGGTTCCGAGCTTGCAACAAGCTCACAACGAGCTCATGCATTTTGGGGCATCTGGGCGATGCAGAGTTGTAAGAGAAACACAAATTAATTGGGAGACACAAACTGATGCAACAGAAACTAGAAGTAAGGTGTACAGTGTACACTATAGTCTATAGCACACAGAAGTATTAGGTTATTATGTACACATTAGTAAGTCGTCTTGTGGCAACTGATGAATTGAAACAAATGAGCATGCTGTGTGTGCAACAGCGCAACAGACATTACCTGTTCTTTTATTAACTGCACAAGAAGTGGTGGTCATTAGCTGCTAGCTAACTTGGTAAAGGTATCATGGGTCTGTAGCTCTTTCCACCGGTTTCGGGAACATATTTAATATTTATTTATTATTTATTTAATTTTAAAGTAAATTACAAAGCTTTTCCCTACCTTTCTTGAGAGCTTACATTTCACTAAAAACAATCTAATATGTATATCCATAATTATGGATTATTATGATTACAATATTAATAAAGCACACACGATATTAGACAAGAGAAGATTTTTGGCCGTAATGCACAGCAGCATGTTTGGAGAAAAACAGCCACAATATTTCAGCACAAACAGCTTGTACCAAGTGTCACGTACGGTAGTCAAGGGTTGATGATGTTCCAGCCACAGGACCTGGACATCCTGCAGCCATCGAGTCAAATATGAGGCCAACAGTTCGAAACCTAAAGATTAGCCCGAACTAGCTCAGCCAACAGGGCAGGGAGACAACTTAACAAGTAAAACAGTATGCAATCCTCACATTTACCTGGGATTTCTTTTTAAAATCATTTATTTTTTAAGCAATTTTTCTATGCATAAAGTGTGCACAGTTGTGGCTGTTGAGACATTTTGATCAGAATTGTAATCATGGATACTTTCCAAAAAATGTATATAAATCTGAGCAAACACCTGGATTTTTAAGAGAAGAGTGAGAGATGATTTCTTTATGGTGTGATTTTATTTCTAGATAACATTAATACAAATGTCTGTGAAGGTTCTCAGTCATCCAGGTCATCATAGTCTAAGGAGCTTGGAAAGAAAAGCGTCTGGACTTGTTTAAGTTGCTTGAAGACGTTTCACCTCTCATCCGAGAAGCTTCTTCAGTTCTAAGGGTCAAATGGTGAGTGTGTTGCTGGGTCTGAAGTCTTTATTACCAGCTGATAAAGGAAGGTGCACCGTGGTACTGAACACAACGGATTACCATACAAAGATCACTACTCTCCTCAGTGACAACAATACC
>NW_005191084.1:0-3185 GCF_000239375.1 Pundamilia nyererei
AATCGGCCCTCATCTTCCAAGGTGGAGTGGCACCGTTCCCTCTATGGCTGCTTAAACTCTTAAAATTGTGCATTCATATCAGTGTAGACATGTGAGGAAAATACAGGCAGAACTAAGTAGATCTAGTTTTCATTCAAAAACATTGGTCCTCATTCAGTATGTGTATGGAAACGTTGTTATTCTGTGCAAACAAAAAACACGTGCACACACAAAATTACAGAAAACCTGTGCAAACTTAGTTCTTACCACTGTGTGTTTGTTAATGACTCTGGATCATGCACATACTGTCATGCTTCTACTTCTCTTTGCAAATAAGCAAGTTTACCTCAAGGTGAAGTGGAGAAAGTGATGATGGTGTAAGAGAGACGCCTGCATCGCTAAAGCAGGAAAACAGGAGGAGATATGACTAAAGAAACTGAAACAATAGTGTCACAAGTCAGTGATTCATCTGTATTTCATTACATGAATATGTTTGTGTTCTACACACCGATTTAGAAGAAAGGATGAAGGTCTGGTTGTTTTAAAAACTCTTAGTAACATTATCATTATTATCATTATTGCTGTTGTAGTTATCATTTGATCATTGATTACATTTCCAAAACACCATGTAATAAAATGATTGATTGATTACAATGAACTTAAAAGAAAAGTTCTGGAAATGGCTTTAAGGCTCCTGTGCTTTCCTGGCTGGCACATCTCTGCAACATTGTGTGCAAGTCTGGCGGTGGAACACGGCACCAGCACTTTATCCTCTGAAGAACCCCGCATGTCTTGGGGTTGTTTTGTAGCATGTCTGTTCTTACAAACTGAGCATTAGTACAGATGCAGTGACAGCTTGTTTCACATTGTTAGAATGATTCTGTTCATAGAGTTTGAGCAGAATTTCTACGTACGTACAGTGATGTG
This sequence comes from Pundamilia nyererei, assembly GCF_000239375.1. Taxonomy (NCBI): domain Eukaryota; kingdom Metazoa; phylum Chordata; class Actinopteri; order Cichliformes; family Cichlidae; genus Pundamilia; species Pundamilia nyererei. The sequence continues at coordinate 907 of NW_005191084.1, forward strand.
GAAAACTGGTTCAGATCATTAAACAAATTTAAATATAAGACAATGATAGGTCTTGGCCTTCTCTCTGTCAGTCAGATTAATTGTGTCTATTGACAGTGATCAAATCCAACACACCTCAGAGCTTCATTAGAGCATACACAGACTCAATATATTTTATAGAGTCATTCAATTGTTGATATGTCCTGTGTGAATGCCCCTAAATCTGTAACATTAGGATTAACTAATCCCTCTCTCTTTCATCCTTTAATTACATTAAATGAGGGTGCTGTACATATTTTTAAACTACTATACAAATAATAAATGTCTTTGTTGCCTCTCAGTCTAAGTTTTATGATGATTTCAGGTGATTAAGTTCAGCGTTTACCCTTAATTATGTGTGACTGTCATCACATGCATCATCCACCATTCATGTCACACCCCTGGCTGAAGGGGAAAGACAGAAATGGACACATCACTGAAAAAATGAATGTATTTAAAAAACAAAGTCAATGTCTGTAATATGTGAAGTAAATAAAATTCAAATAATCCCAAATGACCTGTAAGAATGAGCGATAGAAACTGAGGTTGCAGACGTCCATATATAGTCTCAGTTGAGTAACTAAGCATAGTGACAAATATTGGTCTAAACAAGCCAGATTTGATTGACCTGACAACATTTTTGATTTGTGCATGTAAAGAAAGTCAATTAAAATGAACAAGAAAAAAAGAAGAAAATGCCCGTGTTATGTAAGCTTTGGATGAGATGGAGATAATAGCTAACACATTAATGAGCCCACTCCTGCAGCCTGATAAGTATGAAGGCTTAATTTGTTACCCAGATGATTTCAATGAGGAAAAAATACATCTCAGCACAGGACACATGAAGGTGCAGCATGAGGAGAAATACAACAGGAGAAAGATGGTGCAGAGATAATCGTGGACCAAGTAGAAGAAGCAGACAGCAAACTGTGAGCAGACAAAACAAACTAAGAGCTCAAAATTGTTGCGCTGATTGAAGAAAAGTTACATTTGGTTAGTTTGGGCTCTGAAGCTCCAGCTGTGTGGGTTCAGTTGTTTTGAAGATGAAGATGAAATTAGTTCCAAAAAGAATTGGAGAAATATTATATGTGAAAGTGCAGAAGGCTTTAAAGATCTGGGTGGTTTATTCACAGCAGAAAAAGAAAATAGGATGATCATGACATGATAATGTGGCAAAAAAATGTCTTGTTTCCTTAATCAGCACGACAGTTTAGGTCTCAACTAAAAAAACTTGGAAATGGGTTGCCTTATGCTCAGTGTGTTAAATGTTTAGTCAGTTCTCGGCAGTCTTCCATTGTAATGGTACATTTAATTAATGTAGTTTATTTGAAGAATTGTAGGCCTTAGTGAAATGGAGACACAGCTCCTAAACTCTGAAGACAAACATAAAAAAAAAGACAGCTTCTGAAGTCGTTCAATGTTGCTTGGCCCTTTGAACGACAGGAAATACAATAACAAACGTAAAAGAAATTGTAATTTAAAAATAATAATTTCATTTGGCATCTGTTGAATTTGTTGTCACAACGTCTTAAAATGGGTGGAAGTAAAGGATTTTTAAAATTTTATATCAGAAAAAAATTATGTTTAGACATGAAAATTCTTTCATAAATGAAGCTGATAAAAAGTTGAAGGCAGTGGCACACCCAAATGTTCACATTGTTTATGGAAAAGTGCCAACTTGGTTTAATCCGTGTGAAAAGAGAAAATGGGATAATCCACACAGTAATGAGTCCAATGTATTATTTTCTTAATCAGCAAAGTAGTTTTGGTCTGTGCTGATATCTTTGGAAAAAACTTTTGACTGATAAGTTGGGATTTAACATGATAAACTTACAGTAGATAACAAAATGTACCACTGGAAGACAGGAGACATTGTTGCTGTAAATGGGCTTTTGTACATCTGTGTTAATATTCCATTAAACCTCATTCATGATTTATGGTCAGTGTTACTATTAAGTGTTCATATTTCTTTAATTCTCTGATTAATTATGTGTTACTCAACATTAAACTAAAAATAATTGTAGTCATAGAACAAGACGTTTTTAATTGTATTTAATTAATTTATTATTAACCCTCTGGGGTCCAGGGTATAATTGGCCGCTTTTGACTACTTTTGATTTTACCTCTATATTTCACCTTTAAAATATGTTTTTCTTGCCTTGTTTGGTATCATTATTTTCAGCACAACCTCAAATATCTGAAATTTGAGTTATTTTTTCATTTTGGTATACTATATTAGCACAGTTTATCTAAATTCAGAC
>NW_005191085.1:0-1091 GCF_000239375.1 Pundamilia nyererei
AAACTCAAAAACCCTGGGTCAACGACCCAGGCATCCTAACAGTCTTGTCTTGTCTTGTCAGGGAAACCAGCAAAAATGGATACAAACACTGTGAGTTTTTAAAGTAGACTTATTAAATATTTATTACATTCTTTCTTTGTGGACCAAGTGCATGCTAACTTGACCTTTAATGCACTTATTTTCTGAAGTGACTTGGACAAGGTTGTCTACAAAATGAATAAACTGTAATGACAAATATACCTTTATAATCTCATTTTGTTGGGTAATAATCACTAAAAGCAGAGTAATGGATGCCCAAAGATCACAAAATTTAGACTTGTCAGATGGTATTGATGTGTGAGAATGCCATTTTGTTTTTTAAAGGTGTGTAATAATGAAAACGATGGAGCAGTAAACTGTGAAAATGTCTGCTCTTCTGATGGTGTTTGACTGACCGTGCTGCTTCTGTCAGACCCACTGACCAAAAACATCAATGTCAACATCAACTCTTGTTTTGTAGTTGGACAACCATGTTAAGGTTCATTTTATCTCTTAGTTAGAACACCTCTGTGCAAATTATTTTTTGTTCAGTTGTTAAAACCTATGTGTTCTTGTTATGGACAATTTTAGTTGACTCCAATGTTGAGGAGGTCTGAAAGGGATGATAGTGCTTTTTTGGAGCACCTGACCAGCTCCTCTTCAGCAATTTATTTTTTGCCTCTGTGGAGCTTTCATTGACATCGTGATTTCTTCAGAATGGGACTGGTAACACTGGCTAAACTCATGCTAGTTTGTCTTTATATCAACTACATCAGTAATAAATGTATCTGTTTTATGCTTTACATCTGTTCCTTTGCATCTCGTATTTGTTGATGAGCTTATTGGGCTTTGAATATTAGTGTACACACATAATGTAATAAGCAAATAAAGAAATAAACAGTGTTGAATAGTCTCATCAGGATGCTTTCAGAAAGAAAACTTTCAGGGATCACTAAAAAGGCAACACTCAAATGCAGGACTCGATCATAGAAGTTCAGGCCATTTATTTACATTAAATTAGAGTTCAAATAGAAGATCAACACTAGAGAAGTTCTTGGTTTCTACAAGTTAGT
>NW_005191085.1:2296-3178 GCF_000239375.1 Pundamilia nyererei
AGGCAATCAGATCCAATACAGCTTTCATGTACAATGTAACATTGTTACAACACAATCTCAGGTTTACACATTTGATGCTACGGTTACCACTGGTCTTTACATCAGCACCAGCAAACAAGGTAAATCATTGAGAACACAGTCTTGATCACTGTCATCAGCATGGATTCTGTTGTTTAATAAACACTGAAGCAATATGCAATATGAGTTTGCACAAGACAGAATGTCACACTGCACAATGTAATGTCATTGCTGGTACAAGTACATATTTCTATATATGGCAGTGGACAGGAAGTGTGCTGTGGCTTCAGTGGAGATAAACCTCTACAGCACATATTTTAATATCCTGTAGATTTACTCTAATTTACCTCCATTAAAGTAAGTAAGACTGCTGTCTCAGTTTGGTTAAAGAAGGATGTATGTTCATTTTTTCTTTCATATCTACACGTTTGTAAAAACTAAGGGAATACATATGACCTACCAACATTAAAAATAACCACAGCGTGAATGAAGAGGAGACAGGAAGTAAAGAAGATAGACATTTGTCTTTGACAAGTACAACAGAGTTCGCAAGTTGCAGTTGTGACAAGATGAGAAGGAAAACCAGAACAAAAGGCGATGATTGATCACAAATTATTCAACATTTCTCTGTTTTTGTTGCTTCTTTATTCAGGTAAGGTAACCTTTACAAATACTCTAAAACATAATTTTTACTTACTATCAAAAACAAATTTTAAAAATACATTTTCAGATCTGAAAATAAACAAAGACACTGCATATTAGAGTAAAGACTTTATTTTAGTCCAGTCTCATTATTTATATTTCTTTACTTTTTAAATCAACAGTAATTGCACAAAATGATGCGATTTATGCGAAATATGAGAA
>NW_005191086.1:0-1686 GCF_000239375.1 Pundamilia nyererei
AAGTTCTTGAGCACCTTCAGTGGCAGATGGAAGTCTCTAAGTCTTCTGAGGAAGAAGAGAAGCTGACGGGCTTTCTTAACCAGGGTGTTGATGTGACAGGACCATGACAGGTTCTGAGTGAGGTGGACATCCAGGTATCGGAAACTGTCCACTCTCTCCACTGGCGTGCCACTGATGAGGGGCTTGTAATTCCTCGCCTTATATTTCCTCCTGTAGTGTCAGTACACTGATTAGGGCTTATACAGAGTCAGACTGATACACACGGTAGCTTGTATCAGTGTGTACACAAAGCTTAAGAGTGTTCAGTCTATAACGGAATTGTTTGTTGGGCAGAAACCAGAGCGTGACGAGTGGGGCAGTGGGCTGGAGGCCATGCAGTGTGCTCTGCAGCTGGAGAAGAAAGTCAACCAGGCTCTGCTGGACCTGCACAAGCTGGCTTCTCAGCATTATGACCCTCATGTAAGCGGGAGTAGGAGGGAAGAGTTTGGGGTTAAAGACTGAACTAGTTCATGCAGTATATGTTTGACAAATCATCAAATGTTAACTATAATTTGTGTGTGTTTTCCCAGCTGTGTGACTTCCTGGAGAGCCACTACCTGGATGAGCAGGTGAAGTCCATCAAGAAGCTGGGTGACCACATCACTAACCTCACCCGCATGGATGCCCACACAAACAAGATGGCAGAGTACCTGTTTGACAAGCAAGTCTGGGTGACAAGAGCTAAATACTGAGACCTAGAAGTGAGCCTGGAGTCAAAATTATAACAACACAGCAAGACCACACCTCCAAACACACTCCTTCAGGCTGTCATCTATATAGGTTCCCCTAGTTCTGCAAGCTGATCATTCTCGTTTACGTGCCCAACCCTCCCTCCTTTTCCATTCTTCAACTTCTTCACTTCTATTTAGTACATGGGGATCTGCCAGGCCCAGGAGCCATCGCCAGTCCCCTTCGAGGCCTTCCCCAAACCGCAGCTCAATTCATGTCAAAGCATTCACTTTTACCTACTAAACTGCTTAAAAAACTTAAAATGAGGACATGGGCCCAGCTAGTGAAGTCATTTTATTCACTAGTATTAATGTTATTTACAAATAAAATTACATCACAAAGAAATCATCTCTCACTCTTCTCTTGAAAATCCAGGTGTTTGCTCAGTTTTATATCCATGTTTTGGAAAGAATCCATGATTAAAATTTTCACCAAAATGTCTCAACAGCCACATCTGCAGGCTGGAGGTCTCAATTCAATTCAATTTAACCAATTGCCACGACTGGTTGGAGCTGACGGGAGGAAATCGGGACACGACACACTGTGGAAGCGAGCCAGATATTATACATAACTAACAATTAAATATCGAGAGATGTATAAACACTAGTGGCTAAAAAGGCTGACTGGAAGAAGAAACACTCAGTGCATCATGAGAATACCCCAGCTGCCTAAACCTATTGCAACGTAACTGAGTATTCTGTCCCTCGGATTGTTTCTGAGGTATGTTATAGGTCGTAGTCATTATTGCTGCAAGTAACTGAATAGATGTGTCAACAAATATGTTTATTCCTGGCCTGCTCATGGCAAAAGCCTGCCATCTAGTGGGTCAACAGCAGAAACTCCTAGTAAGGGGAGAGAAGGAGAGTTTTGCTCCGAGCACTTAGCAGGGAAGGTCCGGTGCTTTTTTTTTTTTTTTTT
>NW_005191086.1:2240-3176 GCF_000239375.1 Pundamilia nyererei
TGTTGAGATCAGAGCTCAGACTAGTTTCAGTTATAAGGAAGAGAAACTCACAGTCACTGACACTGAGAGGAGAAATGGCAGAGAAAGGAGTTCAGCTCGACCTAGAAACCTTCTCTTGTTCCATCTGTTTGGATGTGCTGAAGGTGCTTTGTTTCTTCTGTTGCTCTTGAGATGGCATAATCTTTTTACAAGAATGAAAGTATGCTCTCTCTTTCTCCCGCTGTCAAAGCTGTTTCCTGTTAAAAGGGAGTTTTTCCTTCTCACTGTTGCCAAGTACTTGCTCTTAGGCTATATTAACTATTATAGTCACTCAGTCAGAGTCCTGGAAGGGACAGAAGTTGAGGGTTGTTACATTTTGAGCTTGTCCACTCTTTTACAATTCAGTTAAGTTGCATTTGGATTTTAAAGGTTCTGTTCAGATTTCCTGGGGGAATTTTAATCTAGCTCCATGATATAACTAAAGATTTGCAACCTCTCATTTCAAGCAGCTGCCTTTCTGCTGGGACCTTTTTACATAATCCTACTCCAATTAGGAAGTATTATTAGAAGACACAGGATGCATTTCCAATGCAATGCAGCTGATACCCAGTTATGGTTATTTATGAAGTCAGATGACACAAATACGACATGTCTTATAGGCATAAAGGCCTGGACGAACTCTAATTTTCTGCTTCGAATTCAGACAAAACTAACCCTAAAATTCTTAAAAACATGGCATCTAACCAGATACTTACCATGGACGGCATTACCTTGGCCTGTAGTGACACTATGAAGATTTTTGATCAGCCAAAATGATGGACACCACACAAGGACTGTCACAGCGAGTGCGATGAGCCGTGTGGGAAATAAAGGAGGATCCAAAAGCAGGCACTTGTAAAGGGGTGAGGGTGGTTTATTAAATACAAAATAAATATAGACAAACAGCAAATAGAGCAC
>NW_005191087.1:0-3176 GCF_000239375.1 Pundamilia nyererei
TCTGGGTCTAAACAGAGCGCGTTGTGTGTGACGTCTTCTTTTGCGCATGCGGGCCGCTTTGAGCGTTCACACTAGAGCGCGTTTGCTGTCGCATTTTATTTGTAGTGTAAACGAGCAGACAAAAAAAATCGGATTTGATCAAAAAATCGGAATTGAGCATTAAGACCTGCAGAGTGAACGTAGCCTTAGTTCTGGATTGCAAGTCAGCCCAGAGTGACTTCCTGTCTCTTGCCAAATGTCTTCTGGGAAAGACTCAAACCCAACCATAATGCTTAAAGTACTCAAATATTTTAAACTGAGAGGCAATTATTGTACTTTGTACTCCAGTAGACTGAATTTGGTATATTTAGATCATTTATCTTCTTACATCTTCCTGTCTGACCGTTCTTTTCCTATCCTCAAAACCATTTATCCAAACCTCTCCAAACGTGGTAGATCTAGTTCTTGGTAAACGAGCATGCAGAGTGCTGAATTTGATGTCTTTTGGATGTAGTTTACTAAATACTTTAATATACTCTCAGAACAAGACCATAGGAGCATTTGTCTTTGATTTCAACTCTTCTATTTTAGTCATTATAGCAGACTAAACCTTCCTCACACTGGTAAATATAGTTGATGTCAAGAAATCCTACCTAAATAATGCTTAAAATACATTTAAACTGTACATAAATGAGAATTACCAACATCAGAACTCAAGCAATTCTTTACAAACACAGTATTTGACACCAGCGACGCCACTTTACTGTATTTTCTCTTAGTCTCATTGGGTTTACGTTGGGTTTGATGGGGACTCCACATGGTCTTTATACAGAAAGGTCTGTACACACACTGACTCCAACACTTGTTTGCTCAGTGAAGCACATAATGTGACAGAAAGCCCTCAGCTGTGAAAATATTATGGCTCACCTTTAAGTGACTTTTACAAGCACACGAGGAACACAAGTGATGCAAGAACCCACAGCAGCTTTGCTCCAAGGATTTCTTTCCCCTTTTTAGTGCGTTCACTGCGATCATTCACTGAAGGGCCGTGGCAGAATGTGCACGTTTCACAGTTATTTGGGTTTGTTTGTTGCATTTCACCTCATGTACCTCCTCTCAGTCTGACAGCAGTCTGTTTTCCTAGAAACAGAGAACAGTTTGCATTTACCCTACTGTTAGGAGTATACCAGTGAGATCTGAGCGGGGTCAAAGAGCAGCATTTCCTCATTTTTGACTCTGCGGTCAGAGTCGTGCGTGGAGTTTAAATCAATAGACGACTCCAATATTTATGCTGAGTGTTACGTCCCTCTGCAGCCCCTAATCTCCTCAATGTTTTCAGCTGATGCTAATTGGCCACACCTAGTCAGGTGTGGATAAAAGCATACCTGAGGCAAGCTTCCAGGGAGCTCACTTGTCTTTGCCTTGGTGGCTCCAGCAATTTTAGCCGACCTGGTATTCCAGTTTAAGAAAAATCCTCTTCTCACTAACACTCTGGTGTTCATCTTTTTTTTTTACGTTGCGACTTTTGAGCCGGGTCGTAGCACTGAGGCTATCGCATATTGAGTGGGTGTGAAAGAGGTTAAAAGTCTGTGTACTCGCTTTATGTTTTGAATGCTTGTGTGTTTGTGAGTGTATGGGAGGTGCTAGAGGAGGGCAGGATAGGGGAGGGGGGAGTCGAAGGCTATTTCTCCGAGACTGCTGTAATTCAGTCCGTCTTTTCTCTGAGCCTGGCCAGGATGAGAACAGCGCTGTTTATTGTTTATGTTCTACCTGTGCTGATTGTGGTAGCACAGGCAACACCAGGTGAGACAACGCTTCATTTGAGCTCTTTTCTGGGAGGCACATGGTAATGTCTGCAGACAGATGGCTGATTCATGGGCTCACCACAGAATATTATAGTATGTTAGCAGAGCAGAAAAGAAGGATTGTGTCAGATAAAGTATAATCATGCTGATATTTGACCAAAGGAAACAAGTTTGTTTCTGATGTTTGCTCCATGTACGCCTTCATCATTTTGCCCACCCCCCTTGAAAGTTGGCAGGTGTGTTGGGGAGGATTTCAGTGCCAGGTCTGAGGTTTTTATTTTGGATTAGTTAAGCTATTCTGGCTGAAAGTTCAGTGTTTTCCATGACAGTGAATGGTGTCTGCTTCAATCTCTGTGCAGGAAGAAAACCACACACACACAGGCATGCTTGTGGGGCTATTTTTCTGTGCACATTTCTTAATGCGTTCCCAAACCAGTTATCCCAAACGTTAACTACCACCCGAAGAAATAATGTGGGGTTCAGTTTCCATGAAAAGGCACTGGACTAGTAAAACCAAAACCATGTTAAATCATCGTGCTTCACAACATGCATGCTTCACACAGTTCAGTGTTACAGGAAATATTCAGACAGCAGATGGCAGTAAGTGGCAATCAGACAGTAAAAATACAAAGTAAAGGCCCACTAATGGAAAGCATTCTGTTAACTAGCTAAACCTATTTGTTACAAAGAATCAATCTGCCACTGGGCTGGGGAAATCCACCTGATGAGTTTCTTCAAGGTAGGCTAAACATTTTAAAGCTACACAGATTATGTAACTCAAAGCTGATACAAAACACTTGGATTGAGACAATTAAGCTACACAGAAGCAATGATTGGACACAAAGAACAGCTTCACACATTTGGCATCTGTGTGCTGCTGCTCCACAGTCAGGAGGCCCGGGACAGGGCGGCATGTGGAAGTGCCAGAGGTCAAACCCTCTTTGCACAAAGCATACTGATTATGATTTATCACTAGTGGGTTTTGTTTTTTTAATATAAACCCTAATTCCAAAACATTGGGCTGTGAAATGTGAATAAAAACAGAATGCAGCTATTTTGCAAATCTCATAAACCCAAATTTTATTCACAGCAGAACACAAACATGTAAACAGTTTGAACTGAGAAAATGTGTAGTTTTAAACATGAAGGTCATTTTGAGTTTCACGCAACACGTGTAACGTCCCCTCTTTTTTTTCAATTAGACTGTAAATGTCTGGGAACTGAGAGCCGCTGGAATTTTGTCCCCTTGTCGTCTCATAGAAGATTCTAGCTGCTCGATAGTCCTGAGTCATGTTTTCAGGTGGTGAAAGGTCAGCACTGCAGGCAGGCCAGTTCAGCATTTGGACGCTACTACTCTGAATTAAAGTAATCAGTAATCAGATTACAGTAACG
>NW_005191088.1:0-1464 GCF_000239375.1 Pundamilia nyererei
TACAAATTATGTTAGGTCTTTCTGGCTGCTCTTATATAAACTGTTTAAAATCTCAACCATTTGACAAGAGACTCCTGGCATTCCACTGTAAGATTAATATGGTTATAAGAACTAACCACCACATTATCCCTCTTGACTCGCCTGACTACTTAGTTCACCTCTTATGTCCTCCCACCTGATATTCTTCATGTCTAAACTATGACACGCTGCCTTCACAATAATCTGGATCCTCTCAGTCTTGGATTTCACATCTGAGGTTGCAATTATTACTCCCGCAATGAATGTCACCATCTTCTTCTTCTATTTTTCTTTCAACCATTTCCATAACCTTCTCCATTACTTGTTTCTCCTCTACCCTGTGTTTCCCAATCGGTCTCTCTTGCTCCACCATTTTACATGCCTGTGCATATGTCACTCTCTGCAGTACCCTCGTTTTTTGAATAACTGTCTGCTGCCTCAACACTTCACATCCCCAAAAAGCAACACTGTGCTCCCCTCCACAATTACAGCACTTAGATTTTACTCCCACCTCTCATCATTCTCCTTACTCCTTTAACTTCTCCAGTTCTTAGTTTTAAATTCTCCACCATTTCTTTCATATTTACATTCAATGGTACACCCACAGTAACTTCTTTATTTCCACTAGTGCTCCTTTCCCCTACTCTTGCAGTATTCTTCACTTTGACTCTGCACACCCCCACAAGTTTAGTTGCTTTTTCCACCTGCACTTCTGTGTTACAACCCACCAGTAAATTTACATTACTGAGTATCTTAGCATACTTGATTTCCCCAACTTGTGCATCAAGTGCTCTTGTTAGCTTAAGTGGATCTATTTTCTTTATACCCTCTTCCTCAAACCTGACAATTACATTCATACTTGGACTCGTTCCCTCTTCATTACCTTCACGATCAGTCCCTTCCGTACTACCCTCACTTCTCTTTTTCCTCTTCCTTTCAATAGCTCTGTGCCTCTTTCCCCCCTTTCCAAACTTTTCACACTCATTCTCGTCACCCTGACCACCAATCTCTACCTCTTCACTACCATCCATACTATTCCACTCACTCCTTCCGCCCCCCATCGGTGCCAACCCTGGTCTATGAGAAGTCTGCAGGAGACCATTACCGGACCTGTACAGGCCTTCGGCTGACTTTCCTACTTACCTCACTCACACACCAAACCACCAACCAAACACACCTTATACCCAAATCCACACTAACTACAACAGCCACGCTGCATACTTCCACTCTCAAACCGAGCCACCAAACAACCTGCCGACCTTTCGTGACGTCAGACGCTGACCTCCTACTCCACCCCGGGCTCCCTGCACCGCAACCTTCAACAATCATTGACCCCCTACCCACATAGTAAAAATGGTATGGCCCACACAGTGTGATTACACATGGCCCACATTCTGCAAAGAATGACGGCCCAGATCTGGTTTGCCAGAGGTGGCCCACACATGA
>NW_005191088.1:1835-3175 GCF_000239375.1 Pundamilia nyererei
GATGTCAGCCTTAGTCAATAACAAAATGTGCCAGAACATAATAGTGCAAAAGTAACATGACGAAACTCTGTTCAGACAGTGAATGGACTGATTCTTATATAGCGCTTTTCTACTCTTCCGGATTACTCAAAGTTCTCCATACAACATGTCACATTCACCCAATTACACACTTTCTCTAAACCGAGTGCTTCCTAACTACATTCATAAACATTAAAACTCTTGACATTCAGACTGGAGGAGCCAGGGATTGAACCACTAACCTTCCAATCAGTAGGTAACTTTCTGTACCTCCTGATGTACAGACACGCGGTGGTAAACATGAGTAAACCCTCACTAAGTTTTGGATAAAGTGTATACTCACAAAGCTGTCAAACTTGGATTTGAAACATTGGCTACCATAGCAGTATAGTATTGCAAAATGGCATTGAGTCTTCTAACTAAAACAGGAAAATAGGAACATAAATAGTGCCATCACTGACAAACGTGGCCCACATCTGGTTTACATACACCCTGCCATGACACCAGTCAGTCAGAAGTGCCAGCTTGATGCTGGATATGGGCCAGACCTGTTTTCTATGAGCCTGGGCCACATAAACCAAACCACAATCCGGCCAGATGTGGCATGACATCACATAAACAGTGCCAGCTGTGCCAGGTCTGGCCCATACCTGGATGACATACATCTTACCATGCTAGAAGTCAGCCAGCAGTGCCGTCTTGACACCAGATCTTGGCCAGACCTGTCTGCTATATGGGTATGAGCAAGAACTTTGGCTAGAGTGGGAAGAAAAAATTTCCTTTTTACAGGAAGAAACTTTGAACAGAACCAGACTCAGGGAGGGGCAGTCATCTGATGTGACCAGTCAGGCTGAGTGGATGAAGACAGGATAATGACCATAATGCTCTCTTCTGTCTGTTTTGTTTCTCATTACTGTTGTTAACGCACTGAAAGTGCCCATTCCATCTGAAAACATTTCTGTTGTTTGTTTTATATTTGGAGATGTGATATACTTGTGTAATCAATGAATGATCAAAAGATAGGAGTGGAAAATGTTCAGATTTGGCTCTTGTCTGTTCCAAGCTTACCTGGCTAAACGGAAGGTTTCATAGTAAAGGGTGGGCCATTTATATGGATACACCGTAATAACATGGGAATGGTTGGTGATATTAAAGTCCTGTTTGTGGCACAAACAGGACAAACATGTGAGGGAGCAAACTCTTCAAGATAGGTGGTGACCATGGTGGCTATTTAGAAGTCGGCCATCTTGGATACAACTTTTGTTTTTTCAATAGGAAGAGGGCCATGTGACACATCAAACTTATTGGTAATGTCACAAGAA
>NW_005191089.1:0-3174 GCF_000239375.1 Pundamilia nyererei
GGACCCAGGCCCAGCCAGGGCCCCAGCCCAGAGACGGAGCACCCCCAGAACCTCACGCCCCTCCCGGCTTTCTGCTCTATGCTTATCTGAGGGCAAATATATGCAGTTCATGAAATTGTTACCATCAACAATTTTATTCAAATATTTTTGTGAGTCAAAGTGCCCAAAGATACTATTTAAAATGAGATCTTCGCTAAGATGTTAGGTGTAGAGACAAGACTAGTTCCTTCTTTAAGTTACGTTTCTGGTTGAATTATTGTTAAGTGGCTTGACAAGAGAAAAAAAAAACACATACCAACACAACACACTCCTGTGAAACTAGTCAGGTATAAAGACTGAACTGAACACAAGTGAAAAGCAGCCAGTGTCCAAATAAACACGTAAAAGCTCTTTTGACAACTAATGGTCAAAATTACTCTGAAGTAAGGCTGGCTGTTTGGAAGAATTTTTTTTGTTGGCTCAAAACATTTGCAGTGTTAAATAAACTTCCATTTGGAAAATCACACAAAAATTGAGCTGAATGTTTATAATGAAACACTGTTCATGAAACAAAGTCTGATAACTTTAATGTAGAGACAAGAAAAAACAAAAACGCCAAAACCCAACACCACCAAACATTACCATCACCAGCATTTTGTCACTGACACAACAAACAGCAATGTGGAAACGAAAAACCAAAATATGTATATATGGCAGTTCAAGACAGCAGTGAATAGCGTATTTATACTCGCATGAAAATATATGTGGCAGTCAATGAGTTTATAGGATCAAGAACAAATATATGTCCAGTCAAACTGTTGATCAGACCGGTGTTTTCCCAATCAAAACCAGGTTTGTTCTGATGTAGTATACTACTGTAACACTTTGTTCAAAAATTAATTATACATGTTACGTATCTGTGTCAGTATCTATCACCATGTTTATTTAAAAAAAAAAAACAATTATTAATCTTAAATTGCGCATTTCCAAGTGTTTTTTGATGTTCAGATTGCGCAGCACTCATCTGAGTTCTAAACTTTGATCTTATTATTCATTTAGATTGTTGAAGGAAGTGAATTAGAATTAAAGACTCTCCTGTGAAAGAGTAAATATGCAAGTTCTCATTCACGTCAAAAAAGGAGACTCTGCCTTCTTCATAGTCCAGGTACACTCCTATTAACCTTGGCCTAGGGAAAAGGTAGAGAACTGTGGAGGGTGTGGCGTGAACTTTATAGTCCAAAAACCTTTTTCCTGTGGCAAAGAATCCATTTTCTCTTTTCAAAAAAGAAAAAAAAAGAAAAAAAGAAAAAAAAGAAAAAAAAGAAAAAAAAACCCTTCCTGATCTGTTTACACTTTCCTTGGCAACACCCACATCCCAGCCATTTGTCAGGGCCACTTGGACTTCCCAGTAGTGTCGGCCAGAGGTGAAGCTCTCTGTCCCAAACACCATGGGACAGTCAAACCTCCTAGAGTCAGACGAGAGGCTTGCTGCTCTGGAGTACTTCAGACGTTTCCCAGATTCTGTCACCACAAGGCCCTAACTGGCAGTGGAAGGGTTAAAGGTGACTGATTCTTAATTGAGAAAAGAAAAATGGACAGTTTAAAAGAACATGTATGCACATTTTTTAACAGTTAAGTTGAGTTGAGTTATTTTGTCTTGTCAAGATTTATTAAAATCAAATATAAATCTATGATCTCACCTTTATATTGCCTCATTGTGGCCAGTTCTAAGAGGAGTTCTAAGCAAGCAAAACTTTAGTGTAAAGCGTGTGGTGTTTTACATGGCACACTTATTCTTAGATTTGCATCTGTTGGCCTTCTTTCTTGGCCTTTAGCAATCAGAATAATTGTCTGAAGTACCGAACAAGACGGGAAGAAAAAAAAAATCTTTGTTTTATTTGTTGATGCAAAACTTTCAATGGAAGCCAACAATATGAATATGCAGACGACTGCATGACTGGGGTGATTCATGCCAAGTCAGTCATAGTTGTTCAAACTAGCTTATTTGCAGTTGCATGAGGAGATCTCACCATGTTGGTGTCGTTCCTGATCATCAAAATTCCCATTGGGCCAGGTTCAACGTTACAAGTGACCAGTCACATTGTTGTGATGTCATAGTTATGCATTATAGAAATACCTTCAGACTACACACCACACTTGAGCCCCCAACTGTAACCCTAACCCCTCTGTCACAATACAATGAAACACTTCACATGGGATTGAATTCACATTAGTTTTGATAATCCAAAAACAACAACACAGGGATATCAATGCACCACAGGTAGTACTGGAATAAAATGAGACTATATGCCACAGTTAGTGAATAGCTGTTACACCTGTCCAAATGTAAAGATGTAAAACCAAATCTATATGACTGAAGACTTTTTTTTTAAATAAACAGAAAAGAAAAAAGGAGATTGGCACAAAGTCTGTTTTTGCTCCTGCAATGCCACCACATTTGCTGAGTTGAGTATTTTGACGATTGTCATCTTACTGTTTTGAAAGTGGTTGTCAAAGTTGAAGCTTGGATCTGACTGGGAAATCAAGGAACAGTGGCTACTTAAAAGAGCAACTCACTGTTAGTAAAAAAATGTCACCTCTTTAAAATATATTTAAGAAAATTTAAATGTAGAGACTGAGTGTAAGAGGTCATTTTCCCATAAATATCAAGTGAACCACCTTTTGTAACCTGACAGTTGCCCTCTGCAACCCATTAGAAAGAATGCAGACCTAAAGACTACAGCCATTTCTTCTAAATAATCCCATGCATCCATTCATTTCCTTCCATTTATCCAGTTCAGGGTCACGGTTGGACAAGAGTCAATCTCAGCTGTAATGGGGCTGGAGCACGACCTATACAATTGTTCTTTCACACCTACAGCCAATTACCAGTTAACCCTAATGCTGATGTCTTTGAACCGTGGGAGGAAGCTGGACTACACAGATAACCGGCACAGGCTCAGTGAGAATATGCAAGCGTCAGAAAGACAGCAGCCAGTGGATTAGAAGAAAAGACCTTCTTGCTGCCCTGAAATTATTTATCCCTCTTATGAAGAGTTTTCACTCAGCTGGCAGAAGCTATATTTTCCATGCAGATGGCACTGACCAAGAGCAGCATATTTTTCCAGGCACTGACGTTAAATGTGCTGTGGTGTCGTTTCGTGTTTGCACACACTGAATTGTCGGCTTCACAGC
>NW_005191090.1:0-3174 GCF_000239375.1 Pundamilia nyererei
CGATATACCTCCCCCCCGTAGTATGTTGGCTGAATAGCACCCACGGGCGCGTGCGTCTATGGAGACTCAAATTTTACACGCTCCTACGGCTGCTTTCCACGGGCATCGTGTTTTTCACCACGGCCGCGCACGCTCTCCACTTGTACAGCTGGGCATCGCTGAACGTGGTGGCCGTGATCTGGTCCGCGTCCGTGTGCGGGTCGCTAATATCAGGCATGCACATCGGCGCGACCAGCGCCTCTAAACGGGCCGAGCTCAACAAGATCGCCTGGCGAGATCACCCCGACTTCGGCGTGTCCAAGGCAGCGTCTGTTGCACTATGCGCGCAACTGGCGTGTGCTTACATGTGCACATGGTTGTACTCCGAGAGCTGTGGGAAAACGGTGTTGATGTGCAACAACTCCCCGTGGCCTCACCTGTACGAGTGGACGGTATTTGTGCTTGTTTGGATTAACACAGTAGGATTTCTCAGGCTATTTCGGAGGATGTGATTCTGCGGTGTCGGCCGCGGTTGAAGATTACAATGGGATCCTTTTTGCTACAGGTGAAAATGTGCGTGATATGTCTCTCATCCGCGCACGCGATATGGACACTGTCTACCGCGCCGACACTACGCGACTGGTACTACGGCTACAGGGTGATCGTGTTGCTGGCCGAACTGCAAGCCGCGTGGTCGTATTGTAATGTGGGATTGCAGATATTAAGCGAAACTATCAAGCGCCTGCAATACGCAGCCGTATCGACCACGGGCAGGGCGGAAGCTCTGTCTCTCTGCAGAGAACACCGCGCTTGGCAAGCACGTTTGGACCGCCGTTCAACTCACGCTTTCCACGGCCAGAGACACGCGCCGCTTCTACACCACGACGAGCATAATCGGGTCCCCGCGGTGTGGCCGGTGCTTTCGCTGACACTGCTGCTGTACAACACGGTCCATCTGGCGATCGGCGCCCCAACGGATCTGTATGCGTTGCTGTTCGGCGCACCAGCAATCGCCGCGTACGTGACGATCATCAGAGCTACGCAAGTGCTCTTTCAATGAACCCAGCGGGCGAGCCGTCACCGTCTGCATTTGGGAGAAACGCTGCGCCGCTATTGGACGTTCTGACAGCAACCATAAGAGTCCTGGTCTTGACAAACGTCACCCTGTGGGTTGTGAGGTGTTATCTGCGCTTGGGCTCCAGAGACTTGCTGCTGCAGACATGATATGTAGCATGATGAAACGCGGCTGGGTCGCCGACACGACCGATCGAGACGACAAACAATATCAGGAGTCGCTCCTCGGGATGCGACCACGCAGCCCATACCGCACGGGACGCACTATGCCCTGGTACCTGAAATTACTATGCGAGGAGCGGACCACGGAGACGCGGTCGAAGGAGACGCGGTCGAAGGAGACGCGGCGCGATAGCAACCGGATGTCCGACATGAGCGAAGGCCCCCAGGCCAATCGAGCTGAGTCAATCCCCCAGGTGACGTACGGCATAGTCACGAAGACTGTGGCCGATCAACACGGCGCCAGTGTAGTTCAGCCGCCGTATACAATAGAGCATATGTTATCAACCAAGAGACACAAAGTCAGTAAGAAGAGCGGTCATCACCGCATCCACCATCCCCCTTATCACGCAGACCGAGACGGGACAAAGAAATATAGACATGATCCATCATGAGTATACCGCGGCGTAACGGTGTGTTTTCAATCTAGTCTTCGCTGACTATCGACAGTTGTGTAAAATGAATGCTGTGTACCATCAATAAAAAACACGTTACACCAAGCCAGTTATTATGCATATTGTCTTTATTTTTCTTGTTGATCACAGGTAACATGACAGGGAGGTATATGGTTCACACGCTTTTATTTCACATATATCAACACGCTCACATTTGATTTCGCACATGAGTCACAACCTAGTACACACTGGCCGGCTATATCACGCCAGCCACCGGTGTGGGTTGAGCTGGGCGAAGAATCTCTCCCCCGTGTGTATGTCGCTCGTGGTATATCCTTTACACGATCGCACGACTTGGCCTCCGGCGAACCCCTGGACGCTTTCGGCTATGGTCAACGCGTGACCCATCACCGTTTGCAAATACGTTCTCACGGCGTTGTCGCTTATCAGTGCTTGGATGGTATGCGCACTGTACTGTCCGTTAGCAGCATCCGCAGCCGCGTCGCGTGACCGCCCGGACACGTCGTTGTATTGTCCTCCGTTGGCCACAAGCGTCAACATCGAGTGTGTACTGTGCGGCGTGTACGGGGACAGCAGCTGGAACGCGTCGAACTCGTCATCTTCCCTTATGGCATTCAACAATTCCTCCACACAGTCTCCGCCGGACTCCGTGTTTACACGCCTGGTGGCCAGCAGGCCTCCCCATATGGCCTTGTTGACGCGCAGGTCATACCCGGGGTCGAGCGAGACTCCTTGCTGGGCTAACACGTCACGCCCGTTAGGTATCTGCACGGTGAATCTGTCGCCTTGTTTCAATGAGTCGTGTCCCGTGTTGATGAGTTCGACTTCGTACATGTGGGGTGCGTTGAGAAACGGTCTGTTTGCCATGGCGCTGTTAACCGTACACACGGCCACGTCCTTCAGCGTGCGAATGTACTCCGCGGTTAATCCGTGTAGAGTGGGCACATACAGGTCTCCGTCGCGCACGTAGTGGAACAGGCCGGCGGGGAGATCGGCTTTCGCGGACTCATATTTGTAACTTCCGAAAGGCACATCTCGCGTGCCGGGGTTCTTCTCGCCAAGTCCCTGCGTGTATGTCCGTATGGGACGGTGGATGCGCGTAGACGACATGGCTAGCGTACGAGAGGGAAGGGAGGGGTCCGAGTTCGCGTGTCACGTCAGTCCCTGTAGATCGCTCGTCTGGCCGCGGTTGGATTCTGGAGACGCGGACGTTTCGTGGTGTTGGGTCGAGTCAACACTAGTGCTACCGTAGTAAGTACTTCGAGTGCGCCCGTGCTCGCACGGCACTCGGGTGTGCCGAGGAGTCGGGCTGTGAGCGCGTATATGTCGCTGTCGGCTACGGGTCCGAATGCTCGGGAGAACCAAGGGCACCAGCGAAGGATTATGTACGTCTTCAGATCATCGTGAGCCAGTTTCGCAGGAGGCGGGTCTTCGGCGGGCGAGGACACAAACACTCCCGCGTGCTTACTGGGAGCTTGATCGGCGG
>NW_005191091.1:0-929 GCF_000239375.1 Pundamilia nyererei
GCCTCAAGGCAGATCAGCAGTGATCTTAGAGAATGAACTATTGTTGTCCATCAATCTGTGGAGGATATTTTGTTATTTCTAACAGGCCTTGGTTAGCGTGTTAAAGTCCATGAACCAGTATGCCAGGTTTGAAAAGGTTTTCAGGAGAAAACAAATTCTCTATAAAATATGATTTATGAACTCCAGCAGTCAGCAGCTGGGAAGTGGCTGCTGCAGCATCTTTGTCAATACAGTTTTTTCAAGGTAAACAGCACAGTAACACCTGACTCTTCATGTTTTTCATAACCAGTCACTCTGTTAGGTTAGAGGCAGACAAATACACTCAAATAATAAATGTTTGCTTAGGTTGTTTAGCAAGCAGATAAACTCTTGCGTGCAGTAGTAGGATGGTAGTGAACACTGTCTGCACTTTAGATCAAACCATATTGATTATGTAATTTACAACCAGTTGTGCTGCAGTGTCTCCTTAATTCTCTGAGAGCCACTGTGCTGAGGCAGACACTGTAATTGAGAGAGTGAGGGAGAGGATGGAGATGAAGAGGAACAGAAGCACAGAATTAGATCAATCCATCAAATTCTAGCGTGTTGTGTGAGTCGCGGATCCATCTGTGTGGTCGATGGTGCATATCTATACGTTGCATTGTATTTTTTTCAGCAAATCAATTATACTCACACATGAAAAACACATATGGCACAAATCTGATGAGTAATTTTATTTGGAGTCAGACATATTGATATTTAAAAAAGCAGCAATGGGCGATCAGACAGGGTGCAGATATTTATGAGTCTCTGGCTGCAGATGACATCATCTGTAGACAAAAACAAGGTGTTGATGCAAATGGATCCAAAGATTTGACAGTGACGGCTCAACTCAGGGACACGATTATTTGTAACGTAATAACGAGAAATTAGAAGGTGGAGGTCAATAA
>NW_005191091.1:1981-3167 GCF_000239375.1 Pundamilia nyererei
CACTTCCTGTATTTATAGCTTCCTGGTTAATCTGAGGTCACAGGATAGACCAGGTGAAGAACGGGGAGAATCTTTGTAATTTAATAAAGCTGATTTTAGACTGTGTTTATACAGAAATGGATTTATTGGTGAAATGTGTATTGATTACACTGTAGAGATTTTATTGCTAGTAAAGAGTAGCAGTATAGGTTTGAGTATGATAATGTTCATCTTACCTACTGAATGGAGTAGTCCAGGGGTGAATGGACTATTTAAACAGATGAATGCAGGTGTTCAGGGAAGAAAGGGCCAGGTTGGTGTGGCTGGGTACAGTGTGACCTTAGTTTCCGTTGATTTAAGTTCAGTTATGTTTATTTGTACTGAGTTAACTATGGAGTTGAGTTTCTTATTTTTGTAAATATTGTTTGGTCACAAAATAGGGAATAAACCACTCGCTACACTGGACAGCATCTGTCTCCTGCACTTCTTTAGCCACTCAAGTCAAGTCTTACCACAAGGTGGAAACTAGCGAGCTAACTTCCTGCTAACTGCTAACTCCGTTAAATTGAATAAATTGTGTTTTCATGGATGCCTGGATGTTAAACTTAATTGTTACACCTGGTAAAGCAGCAACGCTGATCATTTTATTAAAGATGAAAGACAGTTTCTAACTCTCAGTGATGTTGCAGTGTTAGTTTGACTTTGGGACCCTTAGGTAGACGGAGTTTAGGACCCAGATGACTCTGCGAGGCTCCTGACTACGGTAGCCGTAATGCTCCAACAATCCATCAGGCGGTGCGGCTTCATAGCTTACCAAAGTCGTACTAAAACATTTTTTGGCAGATTTTTGAGCACCGTGTACCACATAAAATCGATTCGAGGTCAGTAAGCACAACCAGAATTCATACAGAAGGCACTCTGTTGATTTTTGAGAAAGTTAAAGGATTTTAAGTGTGCCTTATAGTGCGCAAAATACAGTAAGTTGATTATTTTCAGTTATGAAAATACAGGCCTCTCTGTGAATTGAAGCCCCTTTGTATGTTGGGCAAGACTCAAAGGGGCTACCTTATCATGGTGAAGGGGTTTGTGTGTGCCAGGGATCCCAGAAGCGATGTTGTTGAACGGCACAAAGAGTGATTTAGAAGAACCTTATCAGTATAAAAAGAAGAGAACAGTTCAAAATGGCTGGGACAGGGTTACTGAACCA
>NW_005191092.1:0-3166 GCF_000239375.1 Pundamilia nyererei
ATTTTTGCACATGTCGAGGAGCGTGTCAGGCTACATTTCACTGTGTGTTATACTTGTATAACTATGCATGTGACAAATAAAGAACCTTCAACCTTGAACCTTGGGGTGGAACCACCACCTAATTGAGAAATTTTAAAAGAAAGAGCATTTTTACATGTATCACTAATATAAAAGAAAAATATATATTTTATAAATTACTTGATAGGTCACCAAAGCCAGTGACCCAGCTGCTGGTGCCATTGTAGAAAGTGCTTCCTGCTGAGGCTAAGCAGACTGGCTGAATGTAGTCTGTGAAATTCACAGGAGTCGACAGCTGCAGGAGGCACATGTCATTCTCATTTGTTAAAGCATTGAAGTCAGGGTTAAATACTAGAATGTCCGATCCACTTGATTCGGGTCTGGACCGGAAAGATAGTTGCGACCTAGATACACGATTGTGCTGTTGCAATCAGAACTTGGGAAAATAAGTTATGTTTAAGGCATTTTTATGTTATTATCTTTGTTACCACAAATCAGACCAGTAAGAGATGATGATCACAGTGTCACTGAATATTTTTATTAAAAATCTGTATGTCCATTGTAGTCGACCAAAAAGAATTTCATGAGTGAGCGTTTCCTATTTATCCATTTAAAGGCTTTCTTCTTTGGTTTGTGTGTAAATTATTATTCTTACAGATCTATTAGGGTTTGTTTTTTTTTTACTATATTTGGGTAAAGCCGGGTTTAGCAGAATCACTATTTAAAGTCTTTAACATGAGCTAAGCTAATGGTCCGCTGCCTGTCACTTCACATTTGATGGAAAGACATTTCATGTGTTTCTCATCTGACTCTGGCTGCTATTCAGTGTAGTCACAACTAGATCACAACATTACGATCAGAACACATTCATGTTTACATTATGCAGATATATGTTACTACCAACTGTGGAATGGATCTCAGTAGCATCATTAATATCAAAATGTAAACTTTGAATGTTAACTCACGGTGTAATGCAGTGAGCAGCTGTCAGTACCCACTAGTCAGTGATCAGGGATCCTCCACACAAACTTTCATCAATGAATAAAGTTGCCTGCCATGGCCAACTTCCTGGGGATGCATTTTCACCTCCCCCAATTCTGCTGATTTTCACAGCCCTGCCGCACTCTGACAGAAAAAGAAAAGAAAAGAGTTAAACACTGAGTACACCGATCAGCCACGACATTAAAAGCACTCAGAGGTACCGCCCTGCATTAGGATTGGCTCCTCTTTTGCGTTTACATGCGGACGAGGAATACGGAGTTCGTCATGCAACGTCAAAGATATGTGCCTCGTCACGCTGTGCGCCACATTATTGTTTACATGAGATTAATTTCTACAGTGGCAGATAGAGACAAAATACTGTTACTGTTAATCTTACTATTTGCAGTTTTTACACGCTTACATATACACACGCAGTTACTGTCACTCCATTTAAAAAGGCAGAGGCGTCACGGTGTGATTATTTTATGTCTAGTTGTGTTTTTTCCTGTGTAATAATATTCAACATTGCTATCAATACATTTTTCAAAAAATGCCTCTCTGTGCAAGATGGGTTCAAAAACATAAACAGCTGTGGGATACTGTTTGTCCGTGATTTGGACCAGGAGATCAAATTAAGCAGGATCAGCCTGATATTATTTGTATCCCACTAGAATGTGGGATATAAATAATATCCCACTAGAAAGAACTAACTACTCCAAAATTTCAGGAGTAGTTAGTCATTATAAGAAGTGTTTGTGAACTAAAAATCAAGAATGTGGGATACTGTTTGTCTGTGATGTGTAGAGCCCAGCGGGTGCTCCCGGAAAACCAAGTCTGCAGGGAAGACCTACCTTGGTACTTGGGCAGGTGAAGCCAAAGGGAAGATATGCTTCACCATATTTTCTAGTCTTTGGCTTTGAAGGAAGTTGATTTGGAAACATATTTGGCGATGCTTCCTCTCCTGCTTTGCGCTTGTGTGGGAGCCCCATCATAAACCTGTCCATTATACTAGCAGTGTCCAAGCATTCTAGTATTTAACCCTGACTTTGTATTAATCAGACGCCGATGGAGACATGGAGTCGACAGGCATTGGTCTATTTTGCTGAATTACTCCACGAATACAATTTTAAATGATTTTACCCTAAACAAAGTGCCTCCCGTATTTATATTCCAATGGTAGGGTCAGAACTGGACATAAACATGATGAAAGCATGGATCTGTCCTGCCTTGCATCATTGGTTCAGGCTGCTAGTGATGCAATGGTGTTTGGGATGTTTTCTGGTTTCTCGAACATGACAGTGAGTTCACTGCACTCAAATGGCCTCCACAGTCACCAAATCTCAACCCAACAGAACACCTTTGGCACGTGGTGGAAGCATAGAGTCACATCAAGCATGTGCAGCTGATAAAGCTGCAGCAACTGTGTGATGTACATCAACATGGACCAAACTCTCTGAGGAATGTTTCTTGCACCTTGATGAATCTGTGCGATTAAGAATTAGGGCCGTTCTGAAGGCAAAAGGAGGTGAAATCTAATAATTCACTAAGTATATTTTAATTAAATGGCCTTTACGTTTATGATTTTGTCAATATGAAGGTCATCTATAATATAGACCTGTAGAAGTAACACATGTAATACTTAGTATTCTCTTAGTAACTCTTAGTAATACATGTGGTAGGGTATTTGCAGACAAATATATCAGCTATGTGTGATGGCTTTGACCACAATGGAACTCTTGGTGAACGTATTGCAACATATTGCTGATTTTCTTTCATTAACAGTATCATTTCCTCTCAAAATTAACATATCACACCATTTAAAATGTGCTTGTTTTCACAATTCTTTCCTAAGCGTTGAAGACATTTTTTTTTCTTGTTGAAACACATGAGGGCAGTGTTGTTTATCGTCTTTATGCACAGTATAGCTTAGTGGAGTAAACAAAAAAGAATAAAGTTGAAGCTTATCAAATTTGTAAAATTGGTCTTGGATGCTTACCAGGCTGCTGTGCTGGCCGAGTGAGATCGAGCTGGCCGAGTGAGATCGAGCTGGCCGAGTGAGATCGAGCTGGCCGAGTGAGATCTTGAGGGAGAACAAAGGGAAGCGGCGGCGGCCTAGAGGGAAGCGAGCCGGCGTCAGGAACAGGCTGAGAGCTCGTGCACACCGCAC
>NW_005191093.1:0-989 GCF_000239375.1 Pundamilia nyererei
TTGACTAGAGGCTATAAGAGCTTGAGTAACCCTCCACCAGCTAGAGATTGATGCTGTCTGCGTACAGTGTTCATCTCCCACACGTGTGTTTCATTAAAAATCATTGTTTGACTTAACCCGGCCAGACCAGTGTTGTTGTTTGTATTCCTCCTATAGCCCTCCTTAATATCTGAACCCTAACAGTACTCATGGCCATTGATCAGTGGTCTTTGATCAGTGGGTTTTGGTCGGTGATTGTTGATCAATGGTCAAAAGAATTTGCATAATTATAATTAAGGAACTGACCTCCCAGCCCATTGTTCCTTCAGTGGGCTGGTTTCAGTCATTATGCAAATGTCCTGTTTATAAGATTGAAACCTGCAGTCAGCTGAGACTGAAGACGTCACTTGGATGAGTGACAAAACGTTTCTCCCACAAAACGCTATGAACACATGAACAGATTAAACTTTTGGAGATCCAAAAGGCTAGATTCCCTAACATAAAGGCCACAGAAGTTTGCAGTAAAGTTAAAAATTTTTTACATTTTACATACATATTGTTCACAAACGCTCAAAGAAACACCTCTAGGTGTATAGCTTATCCATAGAATCTGTCCATAACATAGTAGAACATGATGTTAAACACAGATATATCTACCAATCAAGAAGTTGAGAAGAGGTTTAATATCTTCAGTCCAAAGTGTTGTTGCATAAAGTTATTCATCAAATTAGTTAAAAGAATAGGAAATAAATAATTAGGCCCTTTAATTTGTCCTTCATGAGAGGACCATTCATTCTGAATTCTTGCCACGACTCAACCCAGTATCTTTCAAAGGGTTTGACGTGGTACTGAACAAAGTGGTAGCCATCCATGTTAATGATTGATTTTGGTGATGAAAGAAATTAGGATTTGAATCACCAAATTGACTTTTTGTTTAACCATATTTGGACTCACGTAGTCACATAGATTTGTTGAGGTGGGATAGTTGATGAGGTTCATGTATCCGTTCA
>NW_005191094.1:0-1018 GCF_000239375.1 Pundamilia nyererei
CATGTGTAAATTTATTTCAGATTGCTATAACACTGCACACATCTTCAGTCTTGGAGACTGAATACGTCACTTGGATGAGTGACAAAACGTCTCTGCCACCTAAAACGCTACGTCCAGATGAACAGAATTAACTTTTTGGGATTTCCCTACCTGGATGATTCCGCATGCAGACAAAGAAAGTATTAAATGAGCCAACTTGTATATTACTGATATGCAAACCAGCAACATGATGACAGTTAAAAGAATTTAGTGCTTCAGGCTCCATAATAATGTTCTGTGTTCATATAATCTTACAATACAAGACATACTCAACTGTACAACCTATCGTTTGCATGCAACATTCTGACTGTATTTTGTGACCTTGGCAGAAAGATAACTATGCCTGTTATCCTTCTTTGTCAAATGCCGTGCATACTGCTGCCATACTCTGTACTGCTGGTTGCTCCTTTTTTCAATGGCAAATTAAAACCTCACAAAGAGAACGTTTTGTGTGTAATTCAATTTATTTAGATAACACTGCATGTAAGAGAAATTAAATGGGTATTTTTGCATTGTATTGCACAGCAGGAGGTTTTCTGTAGGTCACTGCTAAAACATGACTATATTGTTGATATAGTAATGAAGAAAAAGTCAACGTCATTAGGGCAAAAGCACTGAATCACAGACAATTTTTTAATTCTTGTATCAAAGACACTGCCAGTAAACATTTCCATGTCTGTGATTGGTCAGATGCTGCCAGCACCACCTCTTTCATGTGACCACGCTCATTCAGTAAGCTGCAGGAATGTCTTAACCTCCTAAGACCCGAACTCTTTCACAGCATGCATTTTTAATTTCTCTTTGATATTTGGGCTGATTGAATGTAAAAACAAAGAATTACTAGATTTTTTTTAACCTAATCTTTGTTTCTAAGAAACATGAGAGCCACATATGAGGATATTCATTTAAAATTTCGATAGAACAGTAGCAGTATAATGTCCTTGTAAGTGGATATCAGGCCCTTGCAGAGCAAAATTGA
>NW_005191094.1:2020-3165 GCF_000239375.1 Pundamilia nyererei
TAACGTTATGTTTACGCCAGGCTTTCACTGCTTTATACAAACCCCCACAGTGACGTATACTGATTCCAACACAATATTTTTGTCAAGGTAACAAGATACCACACATATAACACAAATATGATAATGTGCAAATACACTGTGTACTCAAATGCATCATATGATATTCAAATAATGGATAAACTGACTATAGAAAGCTTTTCAAGCTTTTCTCCTTCCTCCTCTTTCCTCCTGATCCAACTGTTCAGCATCACTGCAGACACCACACCAAACCATCAGTTAGTCTCTTGATCCACTCTCCGCTCACTAATGAACAAGACCCTGAGATACTCTCAAACCCACTCTACTCCAGAGTTCCCTTTTAAATCTGTAATATGAGTATCCTTGTAGTTTTCCTCTGTTCAGATTATTCTAAAAGAAGCATCTCAGAGCTGATTTACATTTTAAGGGCTCAAGTGATGACAATAGCCAACCAAGTGAAGGATGCTTGGCCGCAGAGTAAAATCCAAAAATTAAAATAGTTATCTTTAAGCTAGCAGCTGTTACACACAAAAGCTGGTAGCATAAGAAATACAGTAATCCAGACCAGGAACAGGCAAAAGGCAAAGAAGAAAGAAACAGAAGAAGACCCTTTATGAAGATAACAAAAATGACTGAAAAAAGAACAAAAACAAAAAAAGCGTGGAGTGACGTAAAAACTGAGGTTGAAACCTAAGTTACAAATGAAAATCCTACAATTTTCTAACTAAATATCTCATGTTTAATACCAGTAATAACTAAAGCCTTTCATCTGTTAATGATAACCATTTTTTCCTATGTGTTTTTCATTTGCATTACGATGTAAATACTTAGTGGAAACATGATTTCTGAAGTCATGCAGGATTCTTGTTGTTCTATCAAATTAAATAAACAATGAAAATTCATATTCAATTCAACATACGCTGAATGCGAGGTTGCCTTCTACAAACTCTGTGTCTGTGAATTTCCTAAAGTTGCCCGTAATACTATCCTCGAATGCTAACATTAACATGTAATGTGTGTTTTTGCTATGGGAACAAACTCCAATCGAAACAGAGTTTGATGGGTTTTGACTTGTTTCATTGTGGTTCTTTCTACCATAGTTTTACTGGAGAAACCTTCAGGTATTG
>NW_005191095.1:0-1104 GCF_000239375.1 Pundamilia nyererei
TACAGACAAAAACATAATTAGCTTCTTTATATCAAACATATCTTAATGTTTGCAGAAGAAATGTGCTGTCCTTACCAGCCCAGTAAACTGACACTATAAGAAAAAAACAGGTAAACCCAGGACAGTTCATTGTAAAAGTCATGTCTCTCTGCTCAGTCTACAGTCATGAAAACCCGTCTTGCAGTCCCTTTGTTATATTTGGCAACACATGTGTAAAAATCTGAATTTGCATAAACTCCTCCTTAAAGAAAAATACACTTCATCTCATACAAACAAATGCACACCACTTACAATAAAATATTTAAGCAAATATTATATTTATTTACAAATGATTATTATTTTTGTTACTTAATGACGAACATTTTTCTCTCAAAATCTATACACCAATTTATTTCTGATACATCAGTAAAAAAAATTCCATATATATTCATTTTTAAATGTGTGCTCCATAACGTAATACAGTAATTAACAATAGGAACATTATGTCTCTTTACTGTTAAAGCTCATGTTGATGGAAGTGGATTCACTACAACATCAGCTGTTGCTTAAAAACAGGAACTACAGCAGTAAACATTTTATGAGGCATCCAAAACTCCATAACAAAAAACTAAACTCCAGTAACACTAATCCTCAGCCTGGTGAATGATGGACGTATCAAAAAGGGTTTTCCATACAAAAAACAATTATATAAAAAAAGTAACCAAACACCACTGACAGAATAAGGAACAACAGGGTGTTTGCCCACAGCCAAGCAAAAACAAGAATTCATAATTAGACTATTTGATCTTGGCATTGTGATGTTTATGATTTAGATTTCACGGTGTTACTATGACTCTTGAGGAAAAGAATAAACAGCAGAATCCTCTGATGTCATCTGCAGATTCAGCTCCTTTCTGCTGTTTTCTCTGGAGATGGTAAACTGGTGCTGAACTGCTGCGAGTAATATTTCTGTCTAACACTCCTTCTATCAAGAATAGGGACCCCTTAAAACAATTTCCCTTTTTTTCCATAACACACTTTAAATTTATTATTGGTCTTAGAGCTCCTCCTCTGGTGGCTTCATGTTACAAATATGTTCTGCACTGAGGGGATTTTGTTCAGGTC
>NW_005191095.1:1536-3164 GCF_000239375.1 Pundamilia nyererei
AAAACATGTTTTATGTATTAAAAGTAAGAATCACTGTGCTGTGATCATAGTGTTTGTGTTCAGTGAGACTCACAGGATCCAGCAGCCAGCAGCAGCAGCAGAGCTACAGAGAACATGTTGGTACTAAAGATGATCTGATGGGAGCTTCTCATCTTCTTCTGTGACTGACAGCATGATATCACACTTTATATCAGCCTGTGAGGAAGTTTGATTTGCATACAGATGGATGCTGACAGATTATAAGAGAAAACAGATTGCACTGTGGCATTGAGTAGTAAGAAAAAGATATGATGATATGATTCATTCATGTTCGATTTTAGTATTTTAAACTTCTAGATTTCTTGTAGAAATGTAAAAATATTTTCTAACATGTTTGACAAAAAGTTTATTCAGAAAATCAAACACTGCAAAGTCAGCTACTCACCTTTTAGCGTGCATTTGTATGTGCATATTTATGCTGGTCGTTGTGTGTGTATCTGGCACAGTAACACACAGCACAGTGCTCTGGTATTAGTCTGTGCATGCTGCTGACATATCCGTCTGCAAGTGCATCACTTTGTATCAATCCCATTGAGTAAAATGCAAAGCATATTTACCAGATTTCTTAATTATGAAGTACATGCTTATTCTAAGCACCTTTGGATTTTTTTCTTTATCATATGTAAATATCTCATATATAAATGCTACTTTGTTTTTAATGAGAAATTGTTGGTCTATTGATCCAAGAGTATCTGCACAGGTTTTTGGTGGACTGTAGATTGCACTGGTGCCTCTTTATAGGAATGTTGTACTAACTGATCAGTCACACCTGTGAAGAAAACATGTTGAATATAATTCTTACAGAAGTAACGGTGTGTAGTGTCCATGCTGTCAGTGTTTCTGTTCAGTGAGACTCACAGGATCCAGCAGCCAGTAGACGTAGAGCTAAAGAGAACATGTTGATACTGAAAGTGATCAGCTTCTTGTTTTTTGCTGCAACCAGCAGCAATAAATCAAGTTTTTATATCAGTCTGGGTGAGGCTTACTTTGCATATAGAGACACTGATAGATTATTAGAGAAATATCGATTGGTCAGACCAAGAAAGGGAAATGATAAGATTTATCAACGCTGATTCCATTATTGATATTACTTATTGATTCTCATTTGGTTGTCATTGGTTCTACTTTGAGAGTCACCACCATCTCTAAGCAGCATATCAAAAATGCTTGCATTTTTTCTCTTTATTAATGCAAGCAAATAACTGTTATTTAGTGTTTTGATACTAAAGGGTTGATACATGCAGCACTGACACTGCTGAAAGGCAGTTCTTATATATTATTATTTTTATATATTCAGATATTCATAAACATTATACTTATATATTAATACCATATTATTTGTTTTTGAATCATCTCTGTGTACTGACTGTATCTGTGTGATTTATTGTACATACTATGGTGGAACAAAATATATATAATAAAAATACCCAAATTAATTCTATTTAGTCTGAACTGAATTAATGCTGATTAATGCATTTCAGATGGTGTTTCTTCACAATGTTGTTGATGTTGAACAGCAGTTAACTAATTTATGTTGATGTAAACTGCAGAAAGCAAGTTTCCCTTTTTTTCTTTTTTCTTTTTTTTTT
>NW_005191096.1:0-897 GCF_000239375.1 Pundamilia nyererei
ACGCCGCTGCTCTGCTCTCCACAGTAAATAGAGAAGGGAGACTCTCTCTTCAAGCGCTAGCTCGACAGCTGATATCTTGCAAAGATACCGGTCTGGCACAACTTCCTCCCACATCCCTCCCACATTTCCCGTTCACGCGCGTTAAAATATGATATTTTGGGGCGCGATGGATTTTTCTTGGACACGCGTAGAGGTGCGAATGTGCACGCGTCAAATTAGGGGCGTTTGGGGCTTTTTTTCGCGTCCATCGCGTTCGGTGTGAACACACCGTTACTGATAAACAATAATGGTCATCCAACATGTCCAGGTAAGAGTTTAGCACTGTGGTTTTGCAGAACATGGGTTGTTGGTTTGAACCTCCTTGCTGTCTAGCTCTATCTATGTTTTTCTTGCACCTCTGTGAGCTTCCTCTGGCATCCTCCTATAGTCCAAAGATATACAGATTAAATTAACTAGTTATTTACTGTAAATGTTATTCTTCTAAAAAGAAATACACATTTAGTTTGGTTACCCTGTCAAATATACAACAAGTTAACAAAGTGTGCAGACTTTGTCAAGAGAAAAACAGTCATAGGACAGAATCCTAAATCCCAAAGGAGAACAAGGGGACCCACATTTTTCCTTGGATCTGGAGCTCCAGAAGGACACAAGAACTGGACCACAAGGCTTTCTAGCCTGGACACAACCAACAGAATGTTACCAGAGCAAACTAACTGGAGATTAAAGTTACTATCACAGCACAGTGCAGACAATCAAAATACCACCAAAAAACTGCTTATTTACACACTATTTTGTTTCACTCACGTTAAAATGGCTGATGTCCTCAGACGGTGGGTTGGTGGTTCTTGGTGTCTGGGGCTGGGCGCTCATGTATGTACCGACTCACTCCTGGTGGCC
>NW_005191096.1:1410-3163 GCF_000239375.1 Pundamilia nyererei
TACATGGAGAAACCTTTTGAATACAAGCATGCTGATCCACACAGGTGTGCACACAGGTCTTCACAGACACCAACTACACCTTTCTTGGCTGCTACCTCAAAGCACATTGTGCGCTGTCGATCTTGCGTGCTGCACAATAACATGTAATATTTAGTATCAACTCTTACCTACTGTTAGCTAGTTTGTTGTGATGGTGTCGTATTTATTATGTTGCTCTTTCTTGTTTGTTTTCTCTTTTGTTTTTTCTTATCTCCATACAGGTGACTCAGGTGTTTTGTTTCTTTTTTTCTTCCCCCCTTTCTCACCATCTCTTCTCTCCTCTATTTTTCTTTCTCTCCCTCTCTTTCTTTCATTCTTTCTCCCTGTCCTACCCCCCAGTCATGTCCGTCCCGTCTGTAGCAACTGAAAATCAAATACATACATAATTATAATAAAGGTCAATCAAATGGACAAACATGGCAAGGCCATGATGATCCACTTGGTAAAGTAAATCCGCTTTGGCATCTTTCTTGGCCTTCAGACAACAATTCTGATGGCTAAAGATCCAAACGGGACAGGCAAAAAAAAAAAATTACAAAATTAAAAAATTAAATGAGTGTCATAGAAGAGCGAATGCTGCCAACCTCTGCTATTCAGAAGTTTTCTTTCAACCTTTGTATAACTCAGAAATTGGAGCTATGTAATGTTGAGGTTAAATCTGTGGATGCCATCTTACATTCAGGTTGGATTTGCACTTTTCTAAAACCAAAATTTTGTTTGATTCCAGCTGAATTCAAGTCATAAACATGGACTTGTTGCAATTAACACCTGCTTATTATAAAGGTACTAAGACTGAGGCCAGTTCCTTTCTGGGCTTGCTCATGCACCCATGTCATTTCAACATTTGCTTCTATTCTTGATAGTCTTTGATCTTTTCTTTCATCTGTTGGTCCTTCCCAATCTTTTCTCTCCCCACATCATATCATTTGACAAAAGGAAAGAAGATTTGACAAAGCAAAGAACAAAAGAACCTCCAGGGGATTCTGTTAAAGCCAATTTAAAAAACGAAGGGGCCACAGGCTTGCTGGAAGACAGAAAAATGAATGGAAAGGCTTACTGTGGTATAAAGCACAATCCAACCATACATGCTTAAAAACACACAGGTGGAGACAGAGCTGCATGTCTGCAAGCTTTTGCGTAACTTGTCAGAGTGAGCCAACTGCATGAATGGGAGGATGTGATAGACTTAAAGGGTATAAGATAAAAACAAAAAAGACACACATACACACACGTGGATGGAGACGAGACAACACATCAGTGGCTTTTCTGACTCTTTGGGAGGTGCCATAATGTGTTTTTTCCTCTCGCCGCTCATCTTTTCATCTGCCTGCTTTTTTCTTTCTTCAGTTGTCTGACTGGGACCCCAGAGTGGATATGAAACCGTCAACAACTTATCATGGATGCACACACCTTTTGCTCAGCTTTCACACATACACAGGAAAGCACTAAGTCGCTTATTGATAGAAGTACACACACACTCACAATGATCTTACACTGTATATATGAATACAACAACACAAATGGTCTTCCTCCGCTACACACACACACACACACACATATATATATATATATATATACATATATATACATATATATATATGTGTCAGACACCAGCAAGGTGGAGGCGGAGTACTGGTTTGGGCTGGTATCATCAAAGATGAGCTTGTGGGGCCTTTTCGGGTTGAGGATGGAGTCAAGCTCAACTCCCAGTCCT
>NW_005191097.1:0-1215 GCF_000239375.1 Pundamilia nyererei
ATTGTAAAGCGCTTTGGGTGCCTTGAAAAGCGCTATATAAATCCAATCCATTATTATTATTATGTGCAATAACACTAAGTGTATTTTTTTTTCAAACAACGTAGCATTTTATTCTATTGCATATAGCATGTGTGACAGCCAGTGGGCTGGCCTTGATTTCTTGTTGCCTGTCTCTTTCAGATATGTGGTTGGTGGAGCTGACCCAATTATGGATACAGCACACCTGAGAAGGCCATTCCCAGTTATAAAGCTGCCTTGACTGAACCTCTGTCTCTCTTCATCTGGGGGCTCATTATGCTCATTTGGTTATGTTCAGTTATGACTGTTGTATCATTTAACCTGTGTTTGAATTTCTTTACTTTATTTCATTAAAATATCTGACAGACTGTGTCACATTCTTTGAGCCGGGTTGTGACATATGGTATTCTTTTTTCTCTTGTTCTATTCCAGTGCTTTTCTTTATTTTTGCTACTGTAACTCTGCACTGTCCACTTTCTGCTGTGACACAACACATTTCTCACATGTGTGACTAATAAAGGCTTATCTTATCTTTAACAAGAAAATGTAAAAAGGTTTCACAGGTGGCTGGAGACACTGGTGAGTGTGGGGTAGGTGAAGGGTTGATAACAGAATTAATGGTGTTTAATAAGACACAGGACCTATAACAGTTACTTCTTAAATCCAGTTTCACAGACAGAGTTACACACCCTTGCCAGTTCTTGAGAGCAGGGCTTAATGATGTAAATTAGCCGAACAAAACAACAAACAACACAGAACTGAGCTCCAAGGAACACAAATAACCTCATAAAACAATAAATCAAAAACTGAGTCTGACCTTCCTAGATTACCCAAAGAGTGAGAATAAGATAATATATGATATATTTTATGTAGACCAGATTTGCTGAATTCTGTAGTGTTGCAAAAAGCAGATTAACCTTGCCTTTGACATAATAAATTTATTATAGTGATTAAAAGTTCCTAAAAACCACTTAAAGCCTTGTCATTGCAGCATTCTCACATACGTGTCTCTCTTCTCCAGGTGTGACAGGGCAGTATGTAGTGTCAGGGCTATGGCGTCATCAGTGGACCTGTTGTGGTGGTATGCGAACTGTAGAGGGTCCTCGAGTCGGGTAGTGCAGAGCAGATGAAGTCCCTGACCAGCTTCTCGAAGCATTTGCTTACGATGGGGGTCAGGGCTACAGGTCGCCAGTCGTT
>NW_005191097.1:1556-3161 GCF_000239375.1 Pundamilia nyererei
TGCCACATCCTCCGAGGGTTGTCAAACTGTTGCTCCACCCTGTCCCTGTACTCACGTTTGGCTGCTTTGATCGTCTTCCGGAGTTGGTAATGTGCGTGTTTGTAGTCCGATGTGTTCACGGAGGCAATGGCGGTGCTCCGTGCCGCCAGTGCCGCGCGAACATCTCCGTTAATCCAGGGTTTATTATCTATTATTATTATTATTATTAACTGCATTTTGATAGCGTTTTAAAAAATCTTTAGCAAGATAGTTTGAATGAGCTCTGTATTCAAGTTTATTGCCTTATAAACAACGTTGTTTTGCTTTTTTTCTGCTTGATCGTGAATATCAAAATGTGAGCTCAATGAATAAAATTGAAGTAAATAATTTACGTACCATAATGTATGACTTTTGAAGCATACAGGGATCACCTCCATTCCTACTTCACAATTATGTGTTGACAATGTATACTAAAAAATTGTTGGGGTGCAAATAAATAGGAGTAACTTATAAGCCTTTTTAGGAGTGAGGAGGATAAACTGGGGCATTTAAACTGCATTCGTCAACAAACTGATACCTGAAAAAATGCCACGTTTCTCAAAAGGAGCCATGTATTTACACCTATGTGGAGGTCCCTCTGTTTCGAGCCTGTCAACATTATATAACTTTGAATTATAAGCACAGAATGAATTAGTGAACATAGAACAGAAATACAAGAAAAACAGAGGATCTTTATATTCATGTTATGACCTGTCTAGGGGCCAGGGCATAAAATGAAAAGGAGATGGAAAGTTTAGGGTTTAATAATTTAATTGTTTAATAATTTAGGATCATTTTAGGACTTTTTGGGTTTTTGGTCATTTGGATATGGTAAAACTGAAACTGTTATTTTTATGTTAAGGTTAAAGGATTAAAGTGAACTGAATCCTGTTAAGAAGATACATTGCCAGTGTTTTAAAGCTGTATACAAATCTTAGAGGGAAATTGTGGGACATGTTGACAAAAAGATATGCTTTGGGGGAAAATTAGTGAGGGTTGAAGGAGTAGAAAAGGTTTGATTTCTTTTTTTGGATGCCTAGAAGAAGTGGTTATAATGTAGGCTTACACATACAGATATTACATAGATTTATTTTTAGGATAAAGGGGAGAGCTTATACGTAGAAATGATTTTTTATACATATTGCATTTTGTGCCTTTAAAGGAGTTGTGGCTCAATTCGTCTCTTGAGAGTCATGAGCCTTTGGCTAGCGCTATGATTAGCCAATCTACTGTGAGGATGAAATGTGAGTTATTAAAGGATTGCACGCGCTTACAGACACAGAGTCCAGAAACACACATGAAAGTATTGATTCCAGGCAAAAGGCCTCAAATTAATTTAGCTTTTAACTGAACTTAAAGAAGGACCAAAGGAAGGAAAGCATGTATTTGGGTTAAGTCTGATAAACTAGAATTAGAAGGTATTTTTACATTAAAATGAGCAAAATGAAATAAAAGGCTATACCAAAAACAGGTTATAACATAAGAAATGTGAGGTTAAAATGAAGTTAGTGTTAACACACAGGAGTTGTTTCTCTTATATGCTTAAACTTACAGTGGGGCAAAAAAGTATTTAGTCAGCCACCGATT
>NW_005191098.1:0-3159 GCF_000239375.1 Pundamilia nyererei
GTACCCACACGGGTCCCCTGACAAAAGGTGATATAGCAATATCATATATGAATTTTTTTTCTGATTTTTTTCACATCAGATCTTTTAAACAACTTCAGACCTAACCACAGATATAAAGTTTTTCATTAATTTTTAAATATTTTTTAGGTTTTTATGGCTTTATTGTCATAAAAAACCCTGTTTTTTTGGGGGGGAAAACCCATAATATGCAATATTTTCAAAAAATGACTTGCAAATGGAAGTATTTGGCATGAAGTTATTACAGCCTTGAATAGGTAAATAATTCATAACAACATTGATTTGGATGCATTATTATTTTTGGAACAATGAAAATTTATTGCAAAAACAAACTGAACTAAGCTAAACAAACAAAACAACAAACTGAACAAAGATGTTATTTACATCTTATAACATGTACCACAAAGCATTTTCCAATGGACTTTGCAGACCGGGGCACCACATTTGCAGCAGCTCGTCCGGATTCTTCTGCGCTGTTTACATGATGTACACTGGTTCCGCATCATGGAACGCTCCTCCTCCTGCTGCTCCTGCTGCTCCTCCTCCTCCTCCTGCTCCTGCTGCTCCTGCTGCCTCTGCTGCTCCTCTTTTCCCTGGGCCTGTAAGACCAGGCTGGCTGCAAATGGTGTTCTGGGTAGCCGTGCTCTCGTCATCATTGTTGGGGTGATAAGGGCTCTGCCAACCTCGTCAATGAACAGACGCCGCCTGTAGCGCTTTCTTCTGTTCCACTCTGGTTCCACAGCGGTGAAGAGGATGAATGCATTGTAGAGGCTGACATCGATCATGTGGTAGAACAGACACATGGGCCACCTACGTGTCGTCCTACGGCAGGAGTAGGTGCCACAAACCTGCAAAACAAAAAGAAATGATCAGATGACATGAATTTATACAGCGATAAGCAAGAGATTCTTTCTGCCTGTTGGTGTCAAACTAGACCCCCCCTCTGTAACTATCAAAACTATCATAGTCTAAAACTATCATCTCATATCAAAACTGTCATAATCACATTATCTGACTTTATCAGTTATAACAATGAGAAACAGTAAACAATTTGGCAAATAAATGACTTATAATTGTGCTTACCTGGTCCAGATGATCCACAGCCCCTTTGCATTTGTTGTAATCCAGGATGATCTGGGGCTTTTTCTTTCCAGAGTCCTGGACTTGTGGCTCACGGTGCCTGGTGCTCAACACGACAACATTTTTGCTTTTCTTGGGCATGTAAGACACGACAGCCCTGTTGCGGCTAAAGGCAAAGAGAGAGGACAGAACCTCTCTCTGTCGAATGTTCAGCAGCTGTGGGGGCAGCTCAGGTTTGTTCAACCGCAGCGTGCCCACCAGGGCCATCCTCCTCTTCCTCAATTCCTCTGCAAGAGGAAATGAAGTGAAAAAATTGTCGGTGGTGACTGTGTGGCCCTGCAGTCCCTCTGTCAATTCAAGCACCACCCGCATGCCTTGGTTAATCTCTCTGTTCGCTGATGCAGACTTTCCTGTATACACTTGAAGCCTCCAGGCATAGGAGGTCTGCACATCGCATAGGGCCCAGATCTTCAGCCCATATTTAGCTGGTTTGGAGGGCATATACTGCTTGAATGAACAGCGGCCCTTAAAAGGGACCAGCTGTTCATCTACACATATATCCCTCCCTGGATTAAAAAATTTGGGCAGGCGGTCGCTCCATTTGCTCCATAAATCCTTTATGGGAGTTAGCTTGTCCCCCCTGTAGCGACCTGGACGAGAAAGTCGATCATCGAATCTGATTGCCAGATTAATTTCCCCAAATCTTTTCTTTGACATGGTGGCAGGAAAGAGTACACGTCCGGTCTCCCCATCCCACAGGCTTGCTGTGGTTTCATGTTGGGACCTGTACAGGCCAGCCAGGATCAGAAGCCCCAAGTAGGCCCGCAGCTCCTCCTCATCTGTGTCCCTCCAGTCTTTCACTGACCTCTTGCCCTGCAGGTTTGTAAAATGCAGGATTAACTGCATAATGTCCTCCGGAAAAAAAAGATTGAAACTGCTCACAGGGCTGCTGATCCTAGCAATCGCATAGTGTGTTGGTCCTGGGGTCAAAATGGGAGGAGGAAAAAATGGCAGGACCTCTTCATGTGTTGGTTGCCACAGGATTTCTCCATTTTTAGATTTCCACTGATGGTCATCCTCCAGTCTTGTCTCTTCTTCCTCCTCCTCCTGCTCCTCCTCAGACGAGCTGCAAAGCTCCTCGGTGCCTGGCAAATATTCCTCCCCTTCTTCGCTGTCAGAAGTATCTCCACTGCTTGTGGAATCTTTTTCACTATCTGAAGAGTGCAAAACTGCAGCAACAGCCTCCTCTAAACTGAGTGTGCGCTTCATGGTGTCTGTGCAGAAATGACCACTAAGACCAGGCTGCAAAGTATTCTCATAGACTTCAAAGGTGCACCTGCATAAACATGCTATACCATGCATCCAATAAGAGAGAGGAGGCTCTCTCTTGAGCAAGAAAAAACATAAACACAGCCCCTTTGGCCTTTGATAATCTCTCTCTCTCTCTCTCTCTCTCTCTCTCTCTCGCACACACACACACATACACATACACATACACATGCACACACACACACACACACACACAATACCATTTTATGGTGGTTAGATGTTTTATTGCCATGCATTTTGCAAGGTAAGATAACCATGTCCTGCATTCAAAACCACTGAAAATGTCTATGGTGGTGCTGTACCTAATATTGTGCTCATTGGATCCAAAACATATTTTTCCTTTATTTTGATGGCAGAGGCTTAGATCCATTAGGTATTCACGAGAAAAAAATTATCACATGTCAGAATTACAGTATATCGAAAATATGTAATTATAATGGGAGTCAATGGGGCCCAAGCGGGTACAAGGGTGACTGCAGGGGGTACATATGTGAATCTCCTTTACTATACACCATACCATAGAGGGGATCATTGAATTTAAAAAAATAATCCTAAAACACACATCCTGGCCAAGTTTCATGTGACTAGTCTTTAAAATGACTGATATATTGAGAATCAAAAATCCAAAAGTACCCAAGCGGGTCCCATTTTTCCCTAGGGGAGCTCAAGGGTTAAAGCATCCACACAACTAGAAAAATTTGCATTTCCTGCGAAAATGCAGTGTGGATGCTT
>NW_005191099.1:0-3155 GCF_000239375.1 Pundamilia nyererei
GGGGGTCTAGCCTTAGGACCCTTACTGGATACAGACGCCCCAGGCAGGAATCGAACTTGCGATCCTGGGTTCCAAAGGCGTGTAGTCTAACCACTACGCTATATATATATATATATATATACACACACATAGGGGCGTGCTGGGTGTTTTTATATATATATATATATACACACACACAAAATGCATTATGCATGTTTTGCATAAAGCATTTTACATTCTGCATATTGCATTTTGGATACATAAACTACAATGTAGAAAGAAATTACTATTGGGAGCATTTTTTCTGACATGTGATTAGGTGAGTAGCCTACAGCCCGCCTCCAAAGTCTCTCAATGTTTACCCAGAGGAACAAACCGTTTTTGTCAGAGAGTGCAAAGGTGTTCAACCATGAACTCAGAGCAACAAGTGAAACCAACACACACGCACACTAAAACTTAATCTGACTCATGCAGAAGAGTATATATCTGTGTACTTCCTGTTTAGCTGCTTTTGGACATATTCTGATTCTCGTTCTCTGCTTTGGTTAAGCAAATGTAACCCGTTTGTGTGTGTTGCGTCTGTCGATGTGTTGTGTTCTGGAGGCAGGACACTACACTGTCTCTCTGGGCTGTTTATTGTAAATCGCAGCAACATCTGCAATCTGCAACATATAGAAATACAGAGCTGTGATCTGTGTGTGGTGCACGCTTGCTAGGACAGCTCTCCTCCGGCCATGCTAAGAGGAGCTGTGCATTGCAGCTTTATCAACTCCACAATACTATAATTAATCAAATACAACAAATTATTTTAAAATATCAACTTAAGCTCTCAAAAAATCAAAAAGAAAAAAAATAAATAACATTGCGCGCATGTTAGCACACCTCTCCTAAAAAACAGTGAATGCTGTTAACAAAACACTGCAGCGATTTCTTTCACCTGCCACTAGCGACCAGGCTAACTTAGCATGTGAGGGATGCAGCTGCATCCTCGGGCTAAACCTCATTAAAAACTCTGATTAGCGAACTCAGCCCTCTACAAGATTTACACCGAACGAGCTTGACATCAAACACGCCAAAACGTGGCAGTTCAGTCATATTCAGATTACAGCTTATGGCCTTAGGAAACTTTTATTAGCTGAGAGCAACGTGACAGCGACCTCCGGCCATGGTGAAAGGAGCTGTGACTGGAGCACACATGCACACTCCTATGTCACCACGCAGTGCACAAGCACACAAACACACACGGGCTCAAAACACATTGGCAGGAGATTGAAACGCAAATTGAAATATATATATATATTTTAAAGGAGTTTGGTAAAATTCATAAGCATTTAACACAAATGCTACACACACATTTGATTTGTTGGTCATTATTGATGTGTTATATATGAAGCGCCTTGAGGCGACTTTTGTTGTGATTTGGCGCTATATAAATAAAATTGAATTGAATTGAATATAACAGTCGTCTGAATATATTCAGGACTTTTATGTTTACAGTAGTTGCCATGTCTAATCATAGATAGATTCGTTTGGTTGTAGTTGCAGTGTCAACAGTAGTAGGAGATGTTACTGTATTTGAAATTATTAGTTGCAAAATTTTGCTTCATTGCACATGTCGCTGTGGTTTTAGGTGCCATAAAACTCATAGATACATGGAGGGGGACACAGGGGGTAAATACACGAGGGTAAATCAAATAAACTAACTGAATAACCTAGGAACCATTGAGTAAATAATGAACAAAATACAAAACACAAGAAAACTAAGAACACTGGGTCAAAATGACCCAGGACCTTGTGTGTATATATAGGGAGGTGTGTGTGTGGCTGTAGCCGGGACGCCGGGCTACAGGCACCATCAGGCCTGAGGATGGCTGGTCACGCCCGAGGAGGATGCCACACACCTGCAGTGGATCAGCGTTGGAGGAGGAAGCTACTTAATGGTGTGGTGAAGCCTCCACCGACGCGGGATGATTGCGTGAGACTCCATGTCAGTGTCTTGAGACGAAGTAAAAGTTAGTGTATGCCCGCAGGGGCTGTGTGTCTTGATGGCTGTTTCCCCCCAGGAGGAGTGTGTAATTTTACTCTATAATTTAGTTGCAGTAGTTGTTGTGTCTTATAGCAAATGTTGTTATAGTTGGAGTAGCTGAATTGCAGAAGTTGCCATGATTAATAGCAGATATCGCTACAGTCTCCTTCATTAGTTTGTTACCGAATGTTTCATGCTTTTCTGCAGATGTTGTGGTTTCAGTTCTTTCTTTATCTTCTACCAGATGCCATTTTGGTTTCATATGCCAATTTGGTTGCAAAACTTCCCGTGCCCAGTAATAGGTGTTGCTGTAGTTTTAGGCTTT
Source organism: Pundamilia nyererei (assembly GCF_000239375.1). NCBI lineage: Eukaryota > Metazoa > Chordata > Actinopteri > Cichliformes > Cichlidae > Pundamilia > Pundamilia nyererei. The sequence continues at coordinate 2,331 of NW_005191099.1, forward strand.
GATTTTATTGTAGTAGTTGCCATGTCTCATAGCGGACGTTGTTGTAGTTGTAGTGGTAGTTGCAGGCTCAACACTTGTAGCGGATGTTGCTATTTTACAGTCATTTATTTAGTTGCAGAAATTGCCATGCCACATAGTGAATGTTGCTGAAGTTTCATTCATTCATTTACTTACATTAGTGTCCTTGTGTTATAGGAGATACTGTAGCTGGAGGTTTGCTTAGTTGCAGTGGTTGCCATGCTTTGGTGATGTGTGGTTGAGATGAAGAAGTTGTCATGTCTATTAACAGATGCTGCAGTTTCTTCAGTTGCCATAGTTACCATATTTAGCTGTTGGTAGTTCTATGGTTTCACTGGTTAGTAGATGGAACAAATGTTACCATGTTTTATTGCAAATGTTGCTGTAATCTAGTTGTTGGTTTAGCTCCAGGTGTTGATTTACAGATTTTTATACTTGCAGTGTTTGCTTCCCTTCATTGAATCCTGAATTGAATTCAAAATCCTGCTCCTCACATACAAGGTCTTAAATAATCAGGCCCCATCTTATCTTAATGACCTCTTAGTACCATATCAGCCTATTAGAGCACTTCACTCTCGCACTGCAGGCCTACTTGTTGTTCCTAGAGTAGAAATGTAGAATGAGGCCCCTCTTCTGAGGAACCAGCTTCCAGTTTGGATTCAGGAGACAGACACTATCCCTACTTATAAAATTAGGCTTAAAATGTTCTGGTTTGCTAAAGCATATAGTTAGGGCTGGATCAGGTGACACTGAGGGTTCAGATCTCTCTCTCTCTCTCTCTCTCTCTCTCTCTCTCTCTCTCTCTCT
>NW_005191100.1:0-547 GCF_000239375.1 Pundamilia nyererei
CTTATGGTTTCTAACAGATGTAAATTAAAAGAAATCAAAGGAAAGTTTGATTTCAGTCTCTCTACATTTTCACACTTCCCAAACTTTCAACACAAAAACTATGAGGAAGTCTCCCAAACACATTTTTTCATGAAAAAGTGAAACTTTCAAAACAGCTTTCTTATATATATTTAATGCAAACTGTATTAAACTGTAAACTGTATTACCATCAAGATCGTTCTATATTTTCGAAAAACAAAACAAAACACAATTAGGCTTAAAATTTGGAACTCTCCAACATTTTGTCTTAGAACTGAAGAAGCTTCTCAGAGATGAGAGGTGAAACGTCTTCAAGGAAACTTAAAGAAGTCCAGACTCTTTTCTTTCCAAGCTCCTTAGATGCCCAAGGAATGTTTTCAGAACCATATATGAACTCTTTAACGAAAAAAGAAAACATAGCAGAGACAGGTACTCTAGAACAATGGAAAAAACATGTTTCTACATAGGTTTTTGTAGTTATGCACACACACACACACACACACATATATATATATATATATATATATAT
>NW_005191100.1:1690-3151 GCF_000239375.1 Pundamilia nyererei
CTCACTGTTATCTGTTAAATTGTTTTTCCTATGACTAAATTTTAAGAAAATGCCATTCACTGTTAAAATGTTTGCTGGAAAGGGTTTGAAGCAACCTTCTTGCTTGGAAGCATCAGGGCTAAAACATCAACCTGTTGGTGTTTCTACAGGAAGTCTTGTCAGATCTGGGGTTCATGAACACCCTCCTAAAGTTTTATTAGTAATTCATCCAAAAGTTGTTGAATTCTCTAAGTCTGTTGTCTGTTGGGAAACTTTCAGAGGGCCAGATGCTCCATCTTTAGACTAATAATGTAAGCTTACATCACAACCTGCTTCAAAAGTTTTACTGTCTGCTCAAAGAATAATTTAAAGTTGGCAACAAAGACACTAATTGAATTGTAAAATCAAAACATTTGCTGAAGGTCTATTTGAAAAAAGGTAATGAGCCATAGCCAACACATCTGACAATGCAAGAAGAACAACAGCAGCTCAAGGCGGCTGTTAAAACTAGCTAAAAAAAAACTGACCTGTCTGAACATCCCGTTATCAGGAGCATTGTGAATCTGATACAGGTGTGTCTGCTGATATTCTCTAAATTATTTCTTTTCAAATAGAAAATCTTTAAAATCAGTGGCTGAAAGTGGAAACTATTCCGTGACCAACACCAATATAAAATGCAATTTCCTCTTCTTGTTAAGCTAAATAAAATATGCAATGGAGGCTTTGCAAAATTTGTCGTCACAAATCAAAAAAAGAAAAGAAAATCTTCTTCTCTAAGTAGCTCATAAACTTCAGGAAACTACATCATTTTCACTGAAAAGTGACAAAAAGTTAAAGTATCTTTAACGCACTTTTCAACATACTTCTTGGTGAAAGTTCAGAAACGAATCACAGGAAGCTCACTGGTTCACAGGTGACTCAGGATAGCATGGAGGTCTGTCTTTTCATTTAAACATTACTGCTGTTTGACCACACTAAAAAATAATATATCATTCATGTTACTCACTATACTCACTATGACGTGGTGCACCTTATGTTAAAAAGGGAATATTTTCCTCAAGAAAATGACTACATAGATCATATGTGCAAGCTGCTCCAGCAAAGTTCCTTTGAAGTCAAGAGATCTCTGGCCAGGGTCTAACCAGGGTTTAGAAATTAGTGAGGTGTATCACATTTAAGGTGCACCACCCGTGCCTATATGACCAGTTTAAAAGGCTACACTGCGTCCTGCAGTTGTAATAAAATCAAATATAAATTTTGAAAATCATTAGTGCAACTTCCTTTTTTTGGCAGGAGAAACTGGGTATTAACCAGTGAAATAAAATAACACAATATAAATGTTCCTTCCTTTGAAATTATAATAGTCCAAGGAAAAACATTACTTACTAAATGGCCTGCTGTGCCACTGACTCACCCTAACCCAGAAACACAACGTAAAGAAAGGTAACTGAGAGCAGAACTTAACTTTGTAGAACTCTTTAC
>NW_005191101.1:0-3149 GCF_000239375.1 Pundamilia nyererei
TCAGCTTTGAGCCCGACGTCTGCAGATGTTGCCACTCATTCATGTTTATCTGTCTCTGCAGCAGCAGCGTGCCTTTGTTAGTGGATTTAATGCTGCAGAGGTGAATTAGCAGATTTTTGGCTGGACCCTGGTTTGCGCATTAGGGCACGTTTCCACGCAGCAGAGGGGTTTTATACGTGATTCAGAGCTGCCTCAGCCTCACCGGAGGCTCTGCGCAGCCTCAGCTTGCCCTCCTCAGGTGCTCACAGCTGCCTGACACCTTTACCTGATACCTGGCTGGGTCTTTAGCGGTCACCTGACTACCCCAGCTGTCCCGCTGAGTCACAGCGACACGAAGCCGGACTGTGTCTCTCTCCGCCCGTGTACCTGACCGCTGCACCTGAGCACGTACACAGCAACACGTTTACACCGCGCGCGCTCACGTTAAAGGCCAAATTCACTTCAAAAGTGCTGCTAGCCGGCTAGCTGCAGCAACCCAACTGCCATTCAAACTCCAAGAAAAACCAGGCGGAAACAAGCGTCACTTCCGGTAAACAACATTCACCAAACTCTAATTATCCACAGAAGCTTCCGGAATGTTAATATTTAACTCCAAAGACAATCAGAAAACCTCATTTAATGAGCAGTTATGAGCTAAACACACCTCAACACTCAGCACAGTGGAGCCAGGTGCCTGATTGTCATGCGTAGTGCAACGCGGTGCATGCCGGTTCTTGTAGTTCTCACAACCAAACGTCGTCTGTTTAGCGATTTATCCAGGAGTAAAACTACATATCCCACAACCTCTCACACACGCACACGTGTACGCAAACGCACACACATACGTGTCACTGCACAGCTTCAACTTTAGTTACTTTTTGCTTTTTGGTTGTTAATTTATTTCGATCATGTAAACAATATAAAAAGCTCATTTAGGGCTAGGGTCTTAGATCAATAATACAAAAATGTGATCAACAAATAAAACTTTATCGATCCCGTGCTCCGCGGTAGTATTAACATTTCCTACAGCACATTTACCTACATTAGTTTCCATCTGAGCTCATCAACATTTCTATGTACTTTTAATCAACAATAATAATAATAATAAGGAGAATGCACTGGAAATGAAACAAGCCATTCTGATTTTCTTATAAAATATCTTTATTTCAGCTTTTTGTTCCAGATTCAACATAATTATCATTCATATTTTTTGCATAGTTTAAAAAGCACAAGTCGCAGCATAAAAAAGGCGATGGATGTAGAGAGCATTATATGCTTTGAATCTGGGGTTTATTCAGGTGTGCAGCAGCTAACCACAGACTGTATATGTAAAGATGGATGCAGCTGCCCAGTATGAAAAATGATGCAAAGCTTAAGTGATAAACCTGCATTCTTTCTAATAGCCAGCAGGGGGCAACTCTGATTGTGTGGCGCCTACTTCCCACTCTGACCTGAGTAAACATGCTCCCAGTGTGTTTATGGGGGGAGCTGATACTTTGAAGTCTTAATGAATAAAAAATATTTATTTAGTAAATGACAGTACTTATTACAGTCAGAAAGGATTATAGTATGCTGTGGTAGAAAACAGCAAAGGCTTCACAAACCAATATGTATGACCATTTTTGGTATGTACACATTTAATAATGTTGGCTTTTTCCCTGGGACAAACTGGGCTGATCTTCAAGTCATCTGTACCTCACCCCAAATTCACCTTAAAGCTTTAAATCCCTTTCCCATGTGATAGCCACTGCTTTAGTTGAACTGTAAATGACAAAATATTAGGTGCAATTTAAAACCCATGGCTGTTTTTAAATCATCTCTTAAGAAATGTTTTTGTAATTACAAAATTGAACATTGCAGTTCTTTCAAGGGTCACTGGGAGGCACCGCGTCGCACTTTAGGAGTCACTGCTGCAAAGCAAAAGCTTGAACTATGAACAACCTCTGTAACATCCAGAAAAGTTACTGCTCATTATTTATATACATTACAGTTACAATGTTTTACAACTTAAACATGGAAACAGTTCTACATGGTGTCACATTAGGTTCTTTTGAGGCCTAGTTGTCCTTCTTGTGCTCTCTGAGTGTAATCTGGAGTCAGCTCCACTTCCAGTTGTAAGTGCTGACATCACAAATCCAGCAGGTGGTCGATACTTTACGAAGAGAAGTTTATCTCTAGAAGATGTCATGTGAAGTGATGTTACATAAATCTGAATGCAAGAAACAGATTTTGTCCTCTTTTTTCCAATTTGTCTTCAAAACTTTAACAGAAACTCCTCCAACTTTCCACCTGAGGTTCAAACACCTTGATCTCCACCCATCGAGCTGACTCAAGCTCTAAAATCGAACACTCCAGTCCTCTTCTTTGTTGTCTTCTCCTTACTTCTCCTCTTATTTGGTTGCCTCTGTCTCAGGTGTTGGGGGTGGAGCTTCACCTGACGGATCAGCTTGTGGGGGCACCAACTTCTTCTCCAGCCGGGTGACTCTGTGTTTGAGCTTGCTGTGAGTGGCTTCGTGCTCGGCCAGCAGCCGGGCGTAACGGGTCTGCAGGGAGTCCAGGGTGCTCGTCATCCGGTCCACCTTCTCCTCGATCTCTTTGGGGTCTGGGCCCTGCGCTGCCACCTGGAGGACAGAGTTAGTTTTAATAAAGTTTTTATTTCTGTAGACTAGATGTTTGCTAATGTTTCCAAACGAGATAATGTGACTGTACCTCGAGGTCCAGCAGCCCATCCTTCATTAGAATCTGCCTTCCTTTCTCCTCGAGCAGAGCTTTAGCATCAGGATATTCTGTCAGGGCTTCCATCAGGTCGTCTTTGGAAAGACAGAACAGGTCGGAGTAACCGATGCTTCTGATATTAGCTGTCCTCCTGTTTCCTGCCTTACTGCCTGTTGGAGAAGACGCGAGGCTGATTAGGTAACAGAAGCAGTCAGAAGGAAACAGCGCCCAATCCATCGATAACATTATATGGCATTTTCATTTTTTCCAGTTTTCTGCAGAAACAAACGTACTTTTATTAAATATTAAACCAGCTTTGGCTCAATAGCAAAACCCATTCTAAAGTTTTGTACATATTTGGGAAAATCTTTTTAAACAGTTCGTCCAAAGGTTTTGGTTTTCTAGCATTAGCACATTATCATTCTAGCATTAGCACATTATCATTCTAGCATTAG
>NW_005191102.1:0-3147 GCF_000239375.1 Pundamilia nyererei
CATGGCAGGATGCTGTAAAAGGACCAAACTTCAGCCAGGAGAACAACTGAGATAATCTATCCACAATACGAGGTTAGTCATTCATATACTGCTGCATGGGCTGTGCTGGAGTTACATCGTAAGGTTTTAAAAACTGAGCTTAAATAAATGATTAGCGGTAATAAAAGCCGAGGGAGGTCAATGGTGATCACTGACTTTTTTTAGGAGCTTTTTGAGATTAAATAGAAGAAAATACAAAGCATTAAACACGTTAACAACACAAAAGCCATATTAAACACAGACTACTTTAGGCCCGGAAGTAGGATTCGTCACATCATCACTTAATAATCGGATTGAAAAAACAAAAGTTGTATCCAAGATGGCCGACTTCTAAATGGCCACCATGGTCACCACCCATCTTGAGGAGTTTACCCCCTCACATATACTAATGTCCCACAAACAGGACTTTAACATCACCAACCATTCCCATTTTATTACGGTGTATCCATATAAATGGCCCACCCTGTACTTTTATTTATTCACTCCACATAAAATGTAATAAATAAATCATATAATACAAAAACCAACTATTCACATTTCAACTTTTGGCTTTTTCCTTTTAAACAAATTTAAAGCGAAACAACACAAAAGACTGCAAACCACAACACAATTAAATATAAATTAAAATATGAAAACAAAAAGAAGATTCTCTGTCATTCTCTGTCATATGGGCCTGCATGAATAAACTTTCCGAATCCTTTATCATCCGCAACTGAAAATAGTTGTGGATGATTACTATACCTTTTTAATGTGACGCTTTTGTCCCTGGCTCTCTTCCTCTGTCTCTCCCTCCTGCTCTGTTGCTGTGCTACTGCAACTGTAACTACCGCCCCTCCCCCCTCCTCTCAGCACAAGCACAAGGCTCGCATGCGGAGTGAAGCGGGAAAAAAGTGCGAGAGAGAGGGTGAGAAAAAGAAAAACAAACCCCATGGCTCGCGATAAGGAGCCGGCTCGCGTCGTTCACGTCAAAGATCCGGCTCTAAGAGCCATTTCGTTCGCAACCGACACATCACTAATGAATATGAAAAAAGTAACACTACAGACAAATAAAAATGAAATATTATTACACATTAGATCATTATTTTAAAACTAAATTTGGAGTATAAATAGCTCTATAAAGTGTAATCATATTACTCTGAGCAGTGTGAATAACCCTTGGTTTTTAATATTTTTACACATTTTATTGTTAATTTTGACACTAAATGGAATAAAATTAACACTGGAAAGTTAACACTGGCCATAGAGTCAATTTTACTCTAATTTTGAGTGGGACCAAATGTTATCTGAAACGGAATTAAAATCAACTCTCTAAGTCTAAAATTGACACTTGGTTTTTGGTATGTGCAACTTTTTTCAATATAATGTATTTGGTGAAATGCACTATCCCTACCATCATTATGTCAGAGCTCCTGTAATTATTGACGTTAATATTCATCTGAACAAAGCTACTGACACTTTGGCACTGGAATTTACATGATTATAGTGTTGTGAAAAGGTATTTGCCCTCTTCTTCAATTTTTGTTTTGCATATTTAGATAACCCAGGTAAATATACAATGTAGTTTTTACATGAAACCTACCTGGAACTATGTGAAAAAAACAACTTCCACCTAAACCTAATTACTGCTTGTGCCTTTCCCGGCAGAAGGAACTCCAATAAAGCTGTGAGAAGTCTGTGAAATAATTTTGGCTCACTCTTTGTGGAATAGTTATAATACTTAAGAATAGCTTTTATTCAAACACATTGGTGGGTTTTGGAGCATGGATGGCTCGTTTAAAGTCATGACAAAGCATCTCAACTGGATTTAGCTCAGGACTTTGAAAGGCTAAAGAATGGTTTTGGAGTGGTCTAGTGGGGTTTCTGTTGTGTTTTGGATCATTGTTCTGCTGCAATAACCCAATGGGTTTGAGCTTCAGGTAATGTGGTGCCAAAAGCATGCATTTGATATAAACATGCAGAGTCCTTCTGAGGCAATAATGAGTCACCCAACTTTTGTTTACCGATGTAATATCAGAACATAGGATTGGGCCGAATAGTGTGCAGATTTACATTTAACAGCTTTACAACACTTCTTGAGGAGGAAAAGGGGACAAATGTTTGGGTTATCGCTTTTAATAATGATTGTTAATGGAATAAGTATCTCTTAACTTTTGAACAGAAATAAAGTGGGCACAATCACTTTCAGGAACATATTACAGGTTTTGCAATGATTTAAATCCAGGTTTCCTCTGTAGTGACTCTCATTGCACCTTGATGCACATCTCTCACTGTGACTCGGGGGAACTTAAGCCTTATTTGAGGCAAGCAGTAAAGACCTCATTCCAGCTGTGTAATTACAGTGTAGATTGGTAGATTATTTTGCATTACCAGTGCCTGTCGCTTCCCAGCGAAGAGTCTTACAGAGAATAGAACAAACTATAGAATGAGATCTAAATTCACTACTGGAGAAACATACTCCCAAATTCATTAACAGGTAAAGAAATACATATCAGTATAATGGAAAAGTTGCCTTAGCTTTTACATCTTCTCTCAGGTATCATCTTACCACATTTGATGCTATTGGATCACAGCAGTATTGTGACACTTCCTATTCCTGGTGATATGCACAGTGGTGTTTTCACATTACCAGTGGTTATTATTGTGTGTAACACATTTAATTGCAAACCTTTCCATACTATTGCTTTCACATGCTTCATCCAAAGCTCTGCTGAATCACCTGATTTATATAATACCTTGGTAACAATATGATAACCTTCTTATTGCTAGCAGGTTATGTCTGTGTTTGAATTTTCACATCTTTTTAGACTTACCTCATAATAATAAGGTAATATTGGCCGATGTTTTATCATATTTGGATAGTATTACTATATTATAATCCTTAGTTTCCTGCTTTGCTTAAAAGTGTATACCCTGGATTATTAAATGGAAATACCTGTGTTTTCTATGTAATAAACACACTGTAAGACCGAATAGTAATAGTTTGATAAATGAAATGAGTTCCAACTACTTAAAAACCTGTTATAAGTTCATACACCTTTATTTTTTTGAGTAGTTTGAACAAGTTTGTTTTTTCAAGTTATCAGTACTTGAATATATTGATTAGTTTCT
>NW_005191103.1:0-2699 GCF_000239375.1 Pundamilia nyererei
CATTTTGTGTATTTAAGAACCACAGTTTATTTCATCTTCGTTGTGTGAAATTACTCAGCTGTGATTAAAAACCAATGAATGTAAAACTAACTTAAATTGGGTTAAATGATAGCTAAAGCTAAATACTTTTTTCTAAACCATGTTAAATGGCTTTACTAAAGTGTATATATTTTTGTTATTTCATTTGTATTCTGTATAATGCATTTAATTTATCTGAATGATTAATGAAATGTTCTTTATTTTTTGTGTTGAAAGGTTTTTCACTCACCTACCTATCCGCTATCTAACTAGCTGGTCAAAATAAAGTGAGTGAAACCCAAACTCTGGTCTCTTTCAAGTGTGGGCACCTCACAGACAGAACACTTGGCAGTCACTTCTTTATAGTTTACTTTCTCTACTACATCTGAGTTTATTTCTAGTTTCTGACTTTTGTTGTGTGTTTTCTTTATGCCCTGTGTCAAGCCCAGGTGTCTCAGTGGATGTGTGGTTTACTTCCTGTTTTATTTTGATAGTTTTCTGTTTCATTTGTATAATGTTTACTTTTGCTCCCCCATCTCACCAGTCAGATTAATGTCAGCTGTGTTTCCACTTGTGGCCTCTTCCCTCATTATCCCTCTTTAAGTGATGACGTGATGAGTCCTGCTTTTGTGTTTTTTACATGTTTTAATGCTCTGTATCTTCTATTTCAGTGGTTCTCAAACTTGTCACAATAAGTACCACCTCATAAAATATATGACTCTTGAAGTACCACCCTATTTAACACCACATACAGTTTACACAGACAATTGTATTTCTTATATGAACAGTGATGGGAATAACGGCGTTACTTTTTTCAGTAACGAGAAATCTAACTAATTACTATTCCTATCGTTACAACGCCGTTACCGTTACTAACAAGAAAATGCGGTCACGTTACTATTTTTCAACAAACAGATGGTTGAAGCTGTGTTCAGCTTACTACATTTTATATCAGTTGCACGGAAGTAGCTGACTGCGTAAGTAATCTCGGCGCTACAGCTTTAAGCAGCTGCGCACGCTCCCGCGGACGGTAATCACAATCACTTTTTGGCACAACACCTGGAGCTGAGGGGGCAAAACAATCGCATGAGTGCTGCTGTTTGACTGAGGGAGAATAAAGTAGTCGTGGTAAGCCAATCACATGATCACTTCAAGATGACAAAGCAACAAGGTTTTTAATTGTGTTGATAGGCCACGTAAAACCAGAGTCGTGATAAACAATATATACGCGGCGTTTTTCCCTCAATAGTTTCGTCATGTTTACTGTCTAAGGACAGCGCAGCGAGACCTCTCTGCTTATGAGCAAAAAAAAACAAAAAACAGGCCTGTCATGTTGGTGGAAAATGCACCATGTTGACCAATCAAAAGAGGATATGGCAACATGACATTTTGTTGTTTAGGAAGAGGTGGAAGTTTTAGGAGTGACAGAGAGAGAGAGTTTTGAGATGTGAGAGATTTGTGACGTGTAGCGTGTTTGGAGTGTGTAGTTAGTGTGTAGTGTTGTGTGTCAGAACAATGAGGCGGCTGCTGTCTCCAGGTAGAAACAGGAGTGACACACCTGCTGCTGTCAGACCTGCAGGTATCAGGCTGTGATGTCTCCTTCATAGTGGACAGAAATTTTTGGACTGGCACAAATAATTTGTGTGGCATCTTGTTGCATGCAGAACAGCTGATTGTTATGTAAATAGTTTGAAATGGTTATTTTAAAAAGCAAATAAATAAATAACTTTGTTTATTTGCATTTAAAGTTATGAAATATGATTCATTAAACAAGTTTGTGGTTATTACAGTAAAAATATAACTTTTTCTAAACAGAAGTTATAATTTGTCTGATTTTAGATCAGTTGTGCTAATACAGTTTGTCAAAATGAAAACATAACTGTAAATTCAGACACGTGAGGTTGTGCTGAAAAGAATAATACCAAACAAGGCAAAGTAAATAGTTTATAAAGGTGAAATGTAGAGGGAACGTCAAAGTGGTTAAAATGGCCAATTATACCCTGGACCACAGAGGGTTAAACATTTTTTTTTAAAGTAACGCAATAATTACTTTTCAACTAATTAATTACTTTTAGAATCTTGTAACTCAGTTACTTTTTTTGAAGAAGTAACTAGCAACTATAATTAATTACTTTTTCAAAGTAACTTGCCCAACACTGTAAATGCTATTTATTTGAACTGTCATAAACAGGATGTGACAAGTTAAAATAATAACAACTGTACTGCATTAAAACAATCACAGCAGGTGGGGTATCTGGTCTTTAAGCGATGACCTGATGAATCCTGCTTCCAGGTCCCAACCACTCTGCATTTATTAAGGCTGTTGTGTTTTTAACACATTTTAATTCTTTGCATCTTCTTTTTAATTAAAACAAGCCCCTAAAATAGTCAGTGATCACTGTCGGCCTCTCTCTCTTCATTTTAAAGCTCAGATTTTAAAACCTTACGATGTAACTACAGCCCAGCCCATGCAGCAGTATATTAATGACTAACCTTATATTGTAGGTGTTCTTCTCACTGAAGTTTGGTCTGTTACCAGCATCCTTCATTTATGTCAGAAATGATAGCAGAGCAGTACGTCTTATTTCGTTTCAGAAATCCCTCAGTCAGAACATATTATATTATATTTGGATGGAAACTAGCGAGCTAACTTCCTGCTAACTTCCAACTCCGTTAAATTC
>NW_005191103.1:2719-3972 GCF_000239375.1 Pundamilia nyererei
TTTGCAAAACTTGTGCATAGGATTTTAAAATTGACAATTTATATTTGCATTTAAAGTTATGAAATGTGATTCATTAAACATGTTTGTGGTTGTTACAGTAAAAATATAGCTTTTTCTAAACAGAAGTTATAATTTGTCTGATTTTAGATCAGTTGTGCTAATACAGTTTGTCAAAATGAAAACATATCTGTAATTTCAGACACGTGAGGTTGTGCTGAAAAGAATGATACCAAACAAGGCAAAGTAAATAGTTTATAAAGGTGAAATGTAGAGGGAACATCAAAGTGGTTAAAATGGCCAATTATACCCTAGACCACAGAGGGTTAAACATTATTTTTTTAAAGTAACGCAATAATTACTTTTCAACTAATTAATTACTTTTAGAATCTTGTAACTCAGTTACTAACTCAGTTACTTTTTTGAAGAAGTAACTATAATTACTTTTTCAAAGTAACTTGCCCAACACTGTAAATGCTATTTATTTGAACTGTCATAAACAGGATGTGACAAGTTAAAGTAATAACAACTGTTAACAATTATAATAATAACAACTAACACATGTTAATTCTTTGCATCTTTTTAATTAAAACAAGTCCCTAAAAAAAGTCAGTGATCACTGTCGGCCTCTCTCTCTTCATTTTAAAGCTCAGTTTTTAAAACCTTACGATGTAACTACAGCCCAGCCCATGCAGCAGTATATTAATGACTAACCTTATATGGTAGGTGTTCTTCTCACTGAAGTTTGGTCTGTTAACAACATCCTTCATTTATGTCAGAAATGATAGCAGAGCAGTACGTCTTATTTCGTTTCAGAAATCCCTCAGTCAGAACATATTATATTATATTTGGATGGAAACTAGGGGGCTAACTTCCTGCTAACTTCCAACTCCGTTAAATTTCATAAATTCAGTTTTCATTAATACCTGCATGTTAAACATAATTGTTACACCTGTTAGAGCAGCAACGCTGATCATTTTATTACTGATGAAATGATTAAGACAGTTTTTAATTCTCAGTGATGCCGCAGTGATCGTAGGACTTAGGCACCTGCAGCGGAGTTTGGGCCCAGGCACGGCTAGTGACATCAGACCTAAAGATTGGATTGTGTATATGTTTTCTTCATTTGCTTCTGTTGTGTTTTACCTCATGGTTAATTACTTACTTTAATTAAATCACCTATTAGCATTGATGGTGTGATGAAACCCCAGTTTGTCGAATCTTTAAGGCCAATTGCTTCACCAAAAGGCAGATCA
>NW_005191104.1:0-3145 GCF_000239375.1 Pundamilia nyererei
GAAGTAATTTACTATTACTACTCTAAAATATGAATTACATCTGAAATAATCAAATACATGAAATAGAATGATTAATAGTACATTTCCCTTTTTTTAGGAAATGAATGTATCTGTATGAAATCAAAGAATCAAGTACTGCATTATCTTTAGTTACATTGATAATATTTATTTATGGAAAAACAGTGGAAGAATATCGCTGTTGCTTTCGTATAAATGAAGCGGACATACCAGAGTGGCCGCGATCTAATCCTGTTTACATAAAGTAAGCCTGCTCCCAAGCAGGTTTACGCTTACGGATCTGTTGCTATGACAGCAAGTCCCGGATGAGCTTCGGAGAACCGAACGATCCAAGATCACGCGAAATCGTCAATCAAATCCAGCTAACTTACTTAGCGAGGTACGAAGAACGGACCCAAGATCCTGAATGTTGTTGTTGTTGTTGTTGTGTACATGTGGCTGCAAAATGGAAAGCTGCAGCCAGGAGTGTTCGAACAAGCAACCTGGAATAAAAATGTTAAAAAGCATTGAATTGTGGTCTGTTCCATCCTTACTGCCACATTGGTGCCGAAACCCCAGAGGCACAATGGCGGAACCATGACGGGACCAGCCAGGGAAGGAGCTGGCCCAAATGGTGGCCGAGCTGGTCACACAGAGGTAGCACAGAAACCAGATCGAGCGCAGGATGCAGGTGATTGAGAATCTGGAAACTCAGATTTGGTCCCAGCCGACACTGGAACACGTTGGTGGGGAACCCCCACCGGCATTCCCCACCAGCGTGTTCCAGCACCCATGCGGATGGCTTGGGGATAGAAGCCCCTCTGTAGTCTCTCTGTCCTTGCCTGGATGGTGCGGAACCTTCTGCCGGATTGCAGAAGTTTCAACACTATTGTGTTAAACGTTGTATTGTAATCAACAAACAGCAGTCTCATATAGTTGATTGATTGATCATACTTTATTCATCCCGAGGGAAATTGGGTTAAGGCTGCCAGCTGTGCCAGCGCTGTCTTACCCTTCCGACCATACATTCATTACACAAACATCACATGGGAAAGACAGGTCAGAGGGGTATAACATGGTAAAATCACAACATGAGCAAAGATAAGGAGAAAAAAATAACTCCTCCCCCCCAGGGAGATCAGTTTAAGAACAGAAAAAAACACCTCTGCACATAGCACATGACAAAACTCTTAATACACCAAAGAAACACATGACAAGCAACAGGGATGGGTAAAGGGTGCATCCGGGCCTGCAGCATAAGCGCTGGTCTCCTTGATCCACCGTCAGCATCGGAGAGGAATAAGCATAGAAGGCGTTTGGAGGGGGAGGGGGGATGAGTGTACAATCCTTCATTCCTGACCCTTGGCTAATCTCCTCACAGGTCAGTGTGATCTGTCGCCAAGAGGCAACCCTTGAGGGGGGAATCTGTTATGAGTATCATGAGTGCCCCATGGCAGTGTGTGAGGAATGGGGATGCTCCTGAGCCAGTTGTTTGCCGGATCTCTCCTTCTGGGGGTAGTCCTCTACCTTCCGGTCTTACCGGTCCCTGCCCTCTCCCTCATACAACACCTTACTCACACAAAGGGTCACCCATATGAGGGCTCCCTTCTTGTCCTGCTGGCATGGGCACGCACATGTCACTGAGATGTGTGGCCTCACGTCTTTAGTACTCATAGAAGCTGCGGACGGCATGGTTGTCCTGGTTCTCTCTGTGCCTAACCCTGACCCTTACCTTAATCCTAACCATAACCAGATTGCAACCCCGACACTAAAACCACATTTTGAGACTCAAAAATGCCTTCAAACTCGTGGGGACCAGGATTTTGGTCCCCACAAGGGCTGCTGGTCTCCACAACTATAGTAAATTCCAATTTTTGGTCACCACAAAGATGTTAATAGCCATCCACATACACTATAGGAAGATTGTTGATTTTTGTATCTGTTATGAAGGAAGGAAGGCTCAGGGTTTAAGTAATCAGCATCATGGGCTCATCCGATTAGAATAAGAATAAGCAGTCATCTAATCATTCACAGGGTTCTCCTTTTATTCTCAAATCAATAAAGCAAAGAAGGAAGGAAGGAAAGACACACATGGACTGCCAATGCTGAAAGAAAACAGAGATTTAAGTTACTCATTACCTTAAACAATACATAAAATAAAAAAACCAAAAAAGAACCTCACCTCTGCTGCCACCCTGTGTGGGAGTGAAGAAAGAGTGAGCCAAAAGTGAATGCAGTCCTTATATAATGTGTGACAGGTGAGTGCAATTAAGGACAAGCACCACACCCAATCAAAGGTGAGAGAACTAAACAAGGTGCATCTGGTGAAGTGAGTGGGTGTGCTGGGATGTGCTAAAAGGTGGTCTTTACAACAGTATCTGTATTTTTTGTGTGTGTTTTGGGTGTTTAAGTGTGTTTGCTTTGTTTTGACTCTTACCGGTCAAGTTGAGGCAGCAGTTGGCGATACATTGTGCGTTTCTATTTGTTTTCCCCATTTCTAGATTTTTATTTAAAAAAAACTTTTAAAAAATCAAATAAAACTAATAATAAATAAATAAAAACATATCACTTTCACATAGTTTGTGTTAAGGCCAGGAGGCTAGGACGTGTGACTCAACGTGCCCAGTCTTTGTAATCAAATTGTAATCTAATCAAAATATTGACGTTCTTATAGGTTTTAGCTTTTAAGTTCATCAACTTCAAAAACTTAAGGATCTTGGCTGCATAAATTTTTTCAAACTTTTCCTAACTTCTTTGGGTTTACAGTGCTGTGAGAGTCTGTGGATACTGTTATGTTCAGAATTTTTGGAAGGAATCTCAGAAGACAGGTTTGTCTTTTAAAAATGTATTTGCTTTTGGCAGTTGAAATTACAAGTTTACACAGCGCTGTGGACCTCTATGTGAACCTGCAGCATGTTTCACAAAAAGGATGACCCTCAAGTGGGCTGTACAACATTATATAGTGAGAGAAAAACAGATTATAACAGCTATCTTCTTCCGGCATCGGAGGTGGCAGTCTTGGTGTCTGCTCCGAAGGATCCTCCTATCTTGATAGAAGTAACTTTTAAGTTTAAACTGCAGATGTCTATTATTAAAAGATACCTCCGTTATAAAGCTTTCAAATGTATTAAAATGTTCATATATTTTT
>NW_005191105.1:0-1428 GCF_000239375.1 Pundamilia nyererei
ATCCAAAACACAGTCATATTCAAAGTAATCCCAAATTGGACTCTGGCGCTTTCTCCCGACTTTTCCTGACATGATTCTGCGCGTTGACGGAGCAGCGACACAGACGACTCGACTAACGTACTGCCACCTGCTGGCATAATGAGACACAGCAAGAAAAAATCTGGAAACTAAACTTCATTTTCACCCTTGACTATTGTAGGACACGCACACATCTACGAAAACTAAACACATTTTTGCTATAAATTCAGTTAATTTTAGTTAGTTTTGTGAACACTCATTACAGTTTTATTTAGTTTTCCTTTTTTTGTTTTTATTTTTATTTCCGTTAACGAAAATGTTTTTTCACTTCTAGTTTTCAGTATTTCGTTAGTTTTCGTTAACGATAATAACCTTGGTTGACACCATGACATTTTGGATCACCATATATTTCCCTTAAAATGATAAATTTTCTCAGTTTCAACTTTTGTTCCGTGATTTATGTTCTATTCTGAATAAAATATTGACATTTGCCATCTCCACATCGTTGCATTCAGTTTTTATTCACAATTTGTTTAGTGTCCCAACTTTTTTGGAATCTGTTTTGTATAATTTTTCTATAATTTTAATCTCAGTCAAACCAATTTACTGAGGTACAAATAAAACACTGTAAAAACCCAAACAATAACATTTTTAAATGATCTGAGTGACTTATATATCATGTTTAACCTGAGTAGCGAAAGACCACGGGGGTTTGAAAATGATGTGGTGGGAGTCTGGTGTCCTTGCCGGCTCTAGTGAGCCTTGAACCCCGGCTAGCTATCGAGCTGGTGGGTAACAGACGTCTAAGAAAACGTTGGAGCGCTTTTGCAAATATGCGATGTCTTGATAAACCAAGCAGATATTTGAAGTTTACTCAGCTACATTCTCGCTTGAAAATACATTAAAAGTTTATTTTGTGACCCAGAAAGAATAATAAGTGTAATATTAAAACTAAGACGCTGCCACCATTATTAAAAACTGGAATTGGCTGGGCCGTGCTATGAATTCTGGGATAGGTTGGGCCACAAAGTATACACCCGTGCCATTCTTCAAATCCGGGGAAATAAAGGACGCACTTTTTGACCACGTTTGGGGGAGTCTTCGAATTTGGACAGGCTTTGCTGTGTTGCTGGAACGTAATTGGCCTACAAATGCGGCCTCCGAAGGATGCAGCCGCTAAATTTGGACACAGCTATGAAACCGGACACTGCTTCTTCTTCTTCGAGGTTTAACAGCAGCTGGCATCCCTGGACATGCAGTGCTGCCATCTTCTGTTTCAGTCCATTATTACACTCTTAAATCCTACTTATTCCTGCATCTTTTGGGAGCTTACAAAGCTTCAAACGACGCGTCAACTATTAAATTAGTCACAGACGATTTTAATAGTCAATGTAATCGTCACTAGTCGAC
>NW_005191105.1:1822-3139 GCF_000239375.1 Pundamilia nyererei
GATAGCTCTAGTACTTTGTACGAAAACATTTTATTTATTGTATGTTCAAATTATAGCTTCGTAATGATTACAGGACATCAGATTACTTGTTCTTATCACTTAATAATGCAGAGTTCATCATATAGAAATAAAAAAACTGAAGTTGTGCGCTATTTGAACACCTTGCCTGCAGCACTAAAGGTCAGAGACGTCTGTCTCACCCTAGCAGCACCTGTCCCTCTCCTCCTCTTCAGTTCGCCTCAACATACACTCGTCATATTCTGTGATATGATTTACTGTGAGGTGTTTGAGATTAGTGGTGTTGCCACAACACCTCACTTTCTTGCCACATGTATCGCAAACCACGTCTCGACTGTTTGTGGAGGTAAAATACGTCCACACATGACTGCATTTACTCTCAGCCATTGTTGTGAGTGCACACACCAAGGGGCTGCAACACATTTATTTCGCACGTTACTATGAAAGGCGGAAGAGGAAGTACCTTCCAATGTAGACAATCCGAATGATATAGTTTCTTTTCACTGTGTTCCTGTTAATAATAAACTACAAATTTACCCTGAATTACTAAAATTCTCATGGTCCTGGGTTGTTGACCCAGTGTTTTGTGTTTCATTTTGGTTTCTATTCTGAATTTGTATTAGTTCTTTGGGTTTGGGTGTCGTGTTTATTATCCCTACCTGTGTCTTCCCTCTGTGCTCCATTCGGGTCCCTGCGTTTGGTGTTGTAAAAGAGTCTGTGTGTTTCCGGTTTTACTTTGTAGGTCTGCTTCTCGTTATGTCCATTAGTGTCAGCTGTGTCCACCCCTGTATGTCATCTCATTACCTGGTGTGTATTTATAGTGTGGGTTGGCTTCTGCTCGTCGTCGGATCGTCTGTGTTCATTCTCCATGTTCATTAGGTTTATGTTCTGTTCTGCCCACATCTTTGTTTTGTTCACTGTAAATAAATCCCACTTGCACCTCCACCACTGTCCGCCATTGGATCCTCCTTTCTCACCTTCACACGACTGCTGCCCCAGTTAAAAATATCGACAACCACTGACCAATGGCTGCAATAACAGCATTGTAAGATGGCAATGCTGTTATTGCAGCCATTCCCCAACTCTCTGTGAATGGTACTGATGGCCATTGATCAGTGGGCTTTAATCAGTGTGTTTTGGTCAATTGTTGTTGATCAATGGTCATGAGAATTTGCATAATTACAATTAAGAAACTGACCTCTCAGCCCATTGTTTCCTCAGTGGGCTGGTTTCAGTCATTATGCAAATGTACTGTTTATAAGATTGGGGAAACCTGCAGTCAGCTGAGACTGAAGAAGT
>NW_005191106.1:0-3133 GCF_000239375.1 Pundamilia nyererei
TCCTGTCCGTCAGGAAGTCAGTGATCCACCGGCAGATGGGATCAGGCACATTCACATGCCTGATCCCACACATAATTAACCCTATATTGGCACGGTGATGTCCTCAAGCAACAAACCACATTTTCGGTTACACTGTCCCTTTCAAGTGTTGTTTGGGTGGCTGTGGCTCAGTGGGTGAAGCAGGTCATCTACTGATTGGAAGGTTGGTGGTTTGATACCTGGCTGCTCCAGCCTGCATGCCATAAATCTTTGGGCAAGACATTAACCCCAAGTTTCTCTTCCATGTGTAACCCACATCAACTACACACTGTCACATGACCCACGTCAGCTGGCATGAGGTCCCTTTCTTGATTCGCTGCATCAACACCGCGGCAAAGATGAGACATGAAACTGGAACCTACAGCAGAAAACTGATCTTTAAAAGGAACAAAAAGGACTCTCAACACAGGGATTTAAAAGACTTTTGAAAAGAGAATACAAGCAATGAAATTAACTGTGGTAGATTTATGTATCTTGTGTTTTGGATTTATTTTGTTCCATTTCCCCTTTCCCCCCATTTATTCAATATATTTTTGGTTTCCTTACTACATTTTGTCTCTGGTCACATCATTCACACCATCTGGGCTGCATAAAGAACATTTTCTTTTGCGCATCAGTCAGTCACATCCACTCATTGCAATACAACTAGCCCTTAAATAACTTACTTAATTACACATGCATCCATTGGAGTAAGAAAGTGTTTGGGTGAATGAGGTGTTGTGGAAGTTTTCCATTTAAATAAAGCTGCAGACGAGCGGTGAGCGGTAGCTAACATTCTTTAATCAAAACACAAAGAACCGACAACCAAGTTGGTGGAGAGCCTGCTTGACCACGGGACAGACGGTCAGCAGAGTCTGAGCCTAGCATGGCTCTCAGTTAAATACCTTCTCCAGGAACAAAAGGCAGTACACAGCTGTTTCACACCTGAAGGTTCACACTCCCTTGTTACCTCCCAGAGTCCTCGAAGAGACAAAAGACTCTTCCTGTGGAGTTGTCTGCTTCCCCCAACTTCCTTACTAGACCCCCACCATCTGTCTTACTGTATGAGTGTGAAACATGTTTAAATCCAGTGGCACCAAGGTATCATACAATAAAATAATGTGATTAATACATAAGTAAAAGAAATTCCTATACAGAGGAAAGTTTTACAAAGTGCCTTGCATGCTCAGAGTAAAAAAGTGCTATAAAAGAACCATAGCATTTACCATAATTATTAGTTAAATCGAATAATGCAAGACACTGCCCAATAACTTGAGCAGTTAAAAAGGATTTGAAATTTCTCCTGACCGTATGAATGTATAAATAAGTATATTTGGTGGGGGTATTTCGATTTTATTTATTTATTAAAAGCTGATTTTTTTTGTTTGTTTTTTTGTTCATTGCCTCAGGGCAGCGTTATGCAGTTAGACCACTTTTCAGTGGTTCTCAACTGTCCTCCTGGAGACTGCATGCATTGAGTGCTTCCCTGCTCCAACACATTTGAAATATTGAAATAATTTCAAATGACGACCTTTTTTCAGACAGATGCAACATTTAACATCCTGTAGATCATTTGAGATTAGGGGACGGTTTATGGCCAAAAATATGCAATGTATTGGTAAGAAATAGTGTGCAAGTGATAATGTGTGTACTTGTGTATGAGTGTGTGTGTGTTGAAAGCATGGAGAGGACTTAAACACTTTGTAAAGGTGAAGGTATGTACACTGATCCTGACCCTGGGCTGAGAAGAAGATGCAGATAACCTGTCAGAGGATTATGTTTCATGCTTACCCCCTTGGAAAACACCCCGCATTTCCATCGTCAGCGCTTACTCAGAATGGCAGGATATTATCCTACCAGACACCTACATACTTTGGAACAAAGCCAGCCCAGCTTTATAAGAAGCTGTTGCAATGACACCGAATAAATGTGAGGCCACCAAACAAATTCCTGCAGTTCAACAACAACGAAGACAGACAGGAAGAAAATGCTGATGCATAAGCTCTAATCAATGGTTACTCATGTCACCGCTAAGCTCAAGATGATCCCAGTGGGGGAGAGAAGCTGGCTATACATGAGCAGATGGTCTCATTCAAGAAAAGAAATAAACTGAAGCAATACCTGCTAGCAAAACTGAGGAAATAAGGGTAAAATTAAGTCATCTTAGCTGGCTCTTTTGATTCCCACACAACTTTGAAATCTACACAGGGAGAGGCAGCCTTGTTTGCTACCTTTGCCTTCTTCTACAAATACTGTTATTATGATTGTCGCCAGTTCCCAAATCTTTCCTTTTCCTCCTGCACATTGATAATTGGTGATTCTTTAATTAGTATTGCGTTTTTATGGGTGCCACACATTGTTTCTCCAGTGCCACAGCTCCTAACGTAGTAGTTAACTTCAAAAATGATGTACACATACGTGCTTTACAGAGTGGTGTTGGTGCTAATGATACTACTAAGTCAGAAGTGATAAAACCTGGTTATCTTAAAACAGCTGGCCCTATTCCTACTGTCAGCTGTGGATGTGATTACTTCAGTATGATCTCAGTCTAAACATCAGGTTTCAACCAACTTGTAAGGCGCACAAATGTGTTTCACTGATAGTTTCACTCTGTTGTAGAATGGCCATTACCTCTTTAGAAGAGATGGACTTCATGAGTAGGGAGAAAATCTGCTGATAACCTTTAATAAACAATTCAGTTTGACCCGTGTGACTGTTTACAAGCTACAGTTTCCCTCTCCCCTTCCTCTATGTTGATTCAGCAGACCAGTGCAACTGCCTCTAGCCCCCACTGCATGTACCAGGTTTCATCACTTCCCACTTGCCCATACAAACCATAATTACTGCTTATTACTCATATTATAAGACCTAGTCTTATATTGTCACCTTTGACAAGGCTTGAAACCTCACAGTCTTTGACCATTAAGCCAAAGCACTAAAACTGGTGGCAAACCAGTTACAGGCCCTGCATGAACGATAGCTCACTCAACAATAAAACCTTTACTTAAAAAAGACTTTATGACTTACTGTCATGGTCCTGGGCCATGTTGGCCCAGTATTCTTAGTTTTATGTATCTTTGTATTTCAGTTCCCTGTTTAGGCTCTGTTTCCTGAG
>NW_005191107.1:0-1042 GCF_000239375.1 Pundamilia nyererei
AAAATAGACAATAATAATGCAATGAATAAGATTAACAAAATAAAAGGATTAAGAGTGACCAACAGCTGACTAAAACTGACTACAAGCTGACATCACATGGTTGGAGGTAGGTAACTTACAAAAGTCAATTCAGTCTATCATGTGCAAATTATTCTTTTAGGCGTTTTCTTCCTCTGGCCATGAAACTACCTGACACTTAGTTGTCCAGTAGCCTTTGAGCCTCTGAAAATGGGGGACTGTGTATAACAGTGTTAATGCATTAATTAAACACCCCGAATTAAAGTCGGAAGTCTACACTTCAACCACATTTATGTTGGTGGACTTTAAATCCCCTCTGGTGGTGTATGAGGCATTATTGCAAAAAATGATGTCATCATCCAAATAATTATAGACTTTTCAACACTGCAAGTGTTTGACTCGCAGGACCTTCGGAGACTCAGATAAATTGTATCAGCCCTTCAGCATGTTTATTTCTCTCTAAAGCTGGGCACATTAACATGGAAGTTCATCGAGAGTTTCTATAGGTTCACAGTCATCCAGGTCATGGGTGACTTGATTGCTTGAAAAGAAGGCACCCGGTTTTTGTAGATGGTTTGCGTCTCATCCAAGATGCTTCTTTAGTTTAGAACAGCTGATGGAGAGTCGCGAGTAATCATGGATGTGTCATCCGCGGGAACAGACCCAACTAGAGGTTTCTTATTATCACGTCAGTGTTTTTAGACTAAACCTCTTGGATGAAACATGAAACTTCTTAAAAAACCTAAAAAAAATAGACCAGTTGCCTTCTTTTCAGGTTTTAAAGAGTTTATGGAGATGTATTCACTTATAAGCCAGCCTCAAGTTTTCATTAGAGGGACTACAGTTCTTTTCTGCTTGACTTAATTTTCAGCCCCAGAGGTTGCTGCATGAAATAACATTAAGATACAGAACTGAGTCAACGTGATCGTAGTTTCTCAGTTGTCTGTGCTCACTAAAAGGCTTTGGGGAAAAACAAACGAACAAAGCCAGAGGCTGCCGTTTGGTTTATTATACTTTGACAAAT
>NW_005191107.1:2733-3130 GCF_000239375.1 Pundamilia nyererei
CACAGAAGACATCAGTGTTTCTGGATCATGCGTGGATGGCACAGTGAACTGTGTTTACACTGATGGCGTGACAGAAACACTCCTGTTTTTTAACACAATGCTGCTTCAGGGCCAACGATCACGGTCATCCATGTCCCTTCCACACAGAGATTTTTCCAGATACTCTGAATCTTTCGATCACATCATGTACTGCAGATGATGAGATATTCAATGTTTTTGCATTTTCACATTACTCTGAAATTGTTCCACAATTTGTAGACACATTGTTTTGCAGATTGGTGAACCTCCTCTGAGAAATTCAGTCTGTCTAAGATGCTTTTATTGGAAGCAAAATGTTCCTCCAGCTGTTATTTTATAGCGCTGCTTCCTTTTCCATTGACTTGTTTTGTCCATCCCA
>NW_005191108.1:0-3127 GCF_000239375.1 Pundamilia nyererei
GGAGTGTCCAGCACAGTCTCCAGACTCAAACCCCATCGATCTGGTTTGAGACAGGAGAGAGTGAGAGCAAGGCAACCTGCAAGGTCCACATTACGGACCTTGTACGGGAAGAACTGAATGAAGAATATTTGATTTCTATTGTAGAAAGAATGCCACAGGTGTGTTCAGCTGATATATCTGCCAAAGGTGCTACTTTTACTACTACTACTCTTTCATTTCAGAGTGTAATAAAAGCATTAAGCTGCATAATTTACAGTAAAAAACTGGACAAATTGAGGTGTTCTAAAACTTTAGTGTACAAACACAAACATTTTCAGGAAATCTCTCAGAACATCATTGACTAATGCTTGGGAAACAGCAGGGGTGTTAGTGAGACGAAAAGGCAAAAGCAAATATTTGAAGTGACCAACGAGGGTATTGAATGTGATCTTCTCTGATGCGCACCAGATGACAGGCATTTTAAAGATCCCACTTAGTGAACACAGTGGCACCATGTGGGGCAGGGGTCCCCAATCCCAGTCCACGAGGGCCGGTGTCCCTGCAGGTTTTAGATGTCTCCTTGATCCATCACAGCTGATTTAAATGGATAAATCACCTCAACATGTCTTGAAGTTCTCCAGAGGCCTGGTAATGAACTCATCATGTGATTCAGGTGTGCTGACCCAGGGTGAGATCTAAAACCTGCAGGGACACCGGCCCTCGTGGACTGGGATTGGGGACCCCTGATGTAGGGTGGTACCGACCGGAAACCCGATCGGTTCCCCGCATGTGCGAAAGGCCACTACTTCTGCTCGAAGCATTTTATGATTGTTACGTGTCAGAGTATCTGTTAAGATGTTAACAATAATCAACATCTCTTAAAATGTTTGCAGTAATGAAATATTTCAATATAATGTAGATAGTTACGGATCAGGACTCCCCGATCCTTACTGCACATGTGCAAAGTTTGACCGATCGTATTTGATTTGACAGATCAGGTCTACCTGATCCGTACCACACGTGTGCAGATGTTTTCTTCTTCTTCTGTTTTGTTTAATGTCAGTGTACTCCCCAGTGTGCGAGGATACCGTCACTTGTTGACCGAGCGAATGAACCCTATTATAAACTGAACGTGTGTCATTACAAATCATGTTTGTGTATGCGTTCAATTTGATTTAGTGGTAGTCGAGTGTGTTTATGCTTGTCCGTGTGGAGAGGATTGATTGGAGTAGTGATGATGTCCGCTATCACTGTCAATTGTCAGTAAACACTTCATCTGGCTGATGAATCTTCATGTGACATATTACAAGCTTTTATTTTTATAGGTGACATTTAGATTTAAAAGCTGAAAATGTATCATCGTAATACAGCAAATATCCTCAATTTCCACTACATATCCTTGGAATGTTTTTCTAAAATATAATATATCCTTGCTCAAAAGCCAATGTGGCTCATCACCTAAAATCGGTTTACTTTCTATATTTGTGTTAGATTTCTTGGTTTGCCACTTTGTCTTGAATTACCTTTGAATTCTTTGTAACCCCCTAGTGTTCATTTTCACAATGTTGCAAAATTCATTTTTAAAAATATTTTGAAAAGGGTATTCTTAGGTTAACTATTTGTTAAATCTAGATTTAACCACACATATGTATATGTCCATATAAAATTACACAGGACCACTTTATAAATTTCACAGGTTTACTGTAACAATACTGAACACAAACAACAGATTTCAAGAGCATTGTGGCGTGAATAAGGCACGGCGGGACCACGGAGCAACGTTCAGAGCCAACTTTATTTAATTCACGTCACACCACACACACCAACCCCTGAGTCCCCGTGTTTTAACACGGCGGGCGTGATTGCGGATGCCGTGCAGGTGCGTCCGCACGGCACCGCAAACCACGCCCCACCACAAGCATGAACAACAGATACAGGCAGAGAGGATGTGTTACAACCCAGATTGTGAGAAAAAGGAGACACAACACAAGATGTTGATGGAAATAAAAAGCTTTTTGTTTTTTATAGAAATGAAATTTATGGAACTTTGATTTAGGCAACTTTGAGCTAATCAAACTAATGTCAGCTCCTTGATGATTAAACAAAACAAAGCTCATCACAACTTCTTGGCTGGTACATGGAACTCCACAGGAGCCAGGCCACACAGGGCAAAAGAAATAAAACTAACAATAAAATGAAAAAGGTCACAGCGGTCACAACCAAACCGAAAACACCAATTACCAAAGACTCTCACAAAGAAAAACGGGTATCAAAACACAAACTAAGATGTGGGGGAACCACTGATGGGGAACCTGGTCACTAAAACAAGTGTGTGTGTGTGTGTGTGTGTGTGTGTGTGCGTGTGTGTGTGTGTGTGTGATGAGAGGTGAAACGTCTTTTTTAAGCCACTTAAAGAAGTCCAGACGCTTTTCTTTGCAAGCTCCTTTGACTACAGGCTGGTAAGAACAGTGGGATAAATAACTGTGGGAAAGCACTGGACACTGATTTTCAGATTTGCCATGCTTGAAGTAATCCTGAAAGAAAAGACTGAAAAGATCAAGAGAGAAGCAATGGAGAGAAGAAACAGCTGATTTGGGCCTGTGTTGATCTGCGAGGCCCCACAGGAAACTGTGAGAACAGTGAGAGGTGAACCTGGACGTGATATAGTGAATGCAAATGGGAAAATTGGATTGAAGGTTGAAACTGAACTCATGGAGGTTTAGCAATGTTCACCACATCACAACAAAGAGGTAAGAAAAAAGGTTGAAAATAAATATTAAAAGAAAAAGAGAGAAAGAGAGAAATTAACCAACAAGTACCCGAATGAATAGAAAACACACATATACAAATTGTTACATGTGAAATTATTTTTGGAGAGAAGCAGCAGTGAGACAGTTTGAATCCACAGCTCAGTGCAAAGAGGCATGAATTAAACCTGATTATAAAAATACACATGCAATGAAGAAGCAGCTTACACTCATGAATGTGAATACATGACATAAATGTTAGATTTAACATACTTAAAAAGCTTGAAGTTGAGGAATAACTCAGGAAAGTTTCATGACAAAATCAAATCAAATCACTTTTATTGTCGCATCACATGTGCAGGTACATTGGTACAGCACATGTGAGTGAAATTCTTGTGTGC
>NW_005191109.1:0-1122 GCF_000239375.1 Pundamilia nyererei
GGTTCTACTGGTGTTACTGGTTCTGCTGGTGAGACGATGTGTTCACAGGAAACCTGAAGGTGAGACTCAGACTTCTGATTGTTACAGATTTTAAATGTGTGATTTTATTTTATTGAGTTTAGATTGGCAGCACAGTGGTTAGCAGTGTCGCGCACAACAAGAAGATCCTGAGTTCAATTCCACCATCAAGTTGGGGTCTTTCAGTCAGTTTGTATGTTCTCCCCTTGTTTGCGTGGGTTCCCTCTGTGTACTCTCGTTTCCTCCCACCGTCCAAAAACATGCCGTTTGTGGGGATAGTTAAATTGATCAATCTAAATTGCTGATAGGTGTGAATGTGAGTGTGAATGGTCTGTGTGTTAGCCCTGCGATAGTCTGGCAACCTGTCCAAGGTTGTCCCCGCCTCTCACTCCAAGACAGCTGTAATCTACTATGAAATAGCTAGATAGCGTTTTTGTATCCACAGACTTTATGGGAGCATAACACCGTCACAGAATCACACTAATTACTGTTAAGTAGCATCCAAATACAGTGTTGGATTTTCATTGGCCAAAACTGGAACAAAGACTTCTCAAGTACTCTTATCCACACAGGACTTGTATTATCTGTAAGGTAATTGTATTACAAATGCTCCAAAACCACAAACACAGTCCTCAGATTCAGTTCTGGGAATCCAATTAGCTGAATTGAAGCTGAGCAGACAGCACTGAAACTGTAATTTCATCTAACTTGGCACTAAAAGTATCAATAGACCATTCAAAAATAGTTGAAAAAAAACATTTTATTTATAATTATTCATACAATTTATGTTTCCCATTGTGAATTATATCTCTCTCTATCCATTTGTGACAACTGAGACAATATGAAGCACATATCATTTCTCTAGAAGAGCTTTAGTAAAAATTGAAAAGAGCAGGAACATTTTCAGAATTTATCTCCTCATAATTACAAAAAGCTTTGATGTTATAAGAGTTTGTCTTGGTTTTAGTTTGGTGGAAATTGTTTTTGATTGTGGTTACACAATACTCAATTTAAATACTCTAGGAACAACAAGTAGGCCTGCAGAGCGAGAGCGAAGTGCTCTAATAGGGTGATATGGTACTACAAGGTCATTAAGATAAGATG
>NW_005191109.1:1400-3104 GCF_000239375.1 Pundamilia nyererei
ATGCATGAACTAGTTTTTCAGCGTCACTCTGAGACAGGATATTTCTAATTTTAGAGATGTTGCGCAAATGGAAGAACGCAGTCTTACATATTTGTTTAAGATGTGCGTTGAAGGACATGTCCTGGTCAAAAATGACTCCAAGGTTCCTCACAGTGTTACTGGAGGCCAAGGTAATGCCATCCAGAGACTCCTCCTTGAGTCTTTGATTAATGATCAGTGGTTGTGAATCAATGGTCATGACAATTTGCATATTAATGATCAAGGAACTGACCTCATAGCCCATTGTTCTTTCAGTGGGCTGGTTTCAGTCATTATGCAAATGTACTGTTTGTAAAAAAACAAATATTTTGGGGAAACCTGCAGTCAGCTGAGACTGAAGAAGTCTCAGTCACTGAGTGACGAAACATTTTCCCACTGAAAACGCTACGTCCAGATGAACAGAATCAACTTTTTGGATATATATACATATGTATTGTACTGTACTGTATAACTGTACTGCTTTACATTTATGGGATATCAGTATTTATAATTCCATCTCAGTGATGTCCTCTGTGTGTTTTGTGTTTTGCAGAGAATGATCAAGCTGCAGCAGATGTCAGTTATGGACAAATTATGGTCAAAGAGAAACAGAGTGAATTGAAGACGAGAGGTACAGCTACGTTTCTTCATCTCCATCATGGTTTGATTTTATAGCCAGACACTAAGGATTTGGTTTAGCAGCTTAAATGGGTGACTTGGAGGTCACAGCTAGCAGGAGCTGTAGTCACAGTTTTGTTGGAAAGCAGAGGAAAGGGGCAGTTAATTAACCTCTGCCTGTAAAACTCTTTCAGTGTCCACTCCCTGAGACCATTAATGCTCTGCATCGGCCTAGATATCTTATGAACCTCATATGATTTGATACATAAAATCTTATTTCAGCAAATAAGTGGTGACTGTTGTTAGTGCTAATAAACTGGCAGGTAAATAACATCCAAGATAATCCTGTAGCCATGGTTTGTGGCTCAGCTGTAAGAGCTTTAAGAGGATGGCTGAGGGCACAGCCTCATGTGATCATGGCCACAGAGCTGCAGAACTGTCTGCAAAGAGAGTTGAGCTCCATCCAAACAAATTCTTGGAACTGAGTTGAGCTGTAAATAAGGCACAGTGTGTAGAAAAGCTCATCGCTATCCGCTGTCACTAAGAACAACCTGCTATAAAAAAGTCTGCTTCCAGCAGGCCACTGGTGTGAATGTCTATTGTCAGATTTTATGCTAGTGCAGCGGGTTCCTCTTGGTATACACCAATTCCCTGTGGTGAGAGTATGCAGGGTTAAGGAATTGATACTATTGATTGGCCCTGAGGCTCAACTGACCTAAATCCAACAGAACATCGCTGTTATGTTATGTTTCAGTCCATCTGATGCTTCATAGTTGCATCTCAGACTGTCTAGATCTTAAGTGATCTCCTGAACCAGATCTCCCAGGACAGAATCTGCAGTCTCATTAGGGCCCTGACATTGTTACGAATGCATTCAAGCACATGAGGGCCAAACAAACTGAATTTCAGTATAGATGTCCAGCATAATTTTTTAAATCAAGTTTTTAAGTTGTTTGATTTAAATCAGCGGTCCCCAACCTTTGTTGCGCCACGGACCGGTTTATGCCCGACAATATTTTCACGGACCGGCCTTTAAGGTGTCGCGGATAAATACAACAAAATAAAACT
>NW_005191110.1:0-3102 GCF_000239375.1 Pundamilia nyererei
AACAATTCTGATGGCAAAAGAGCCAAACGGGACAGGCCAAAAAAAAAAAAAAAAAAAAAAAAATAGTTACGCAAAACAGAGCGTGCCTGCTCCGATCGGCTCTAAAGGGTTAACATTTAAAAATCTAGTTGCTATTGGTATGGCGAATAACCTTCAGTAAAAGTAATAAATCACACAGCAATAGTACATTCATGTAGTTGTAAAAAGCATGATAATATATTAAGTAATCCAAAGTATTCAGAATACTTTACTCTCATTGAGTAACATAACGGAATACGTTACAAAATACATTTTGGGGCATGTATTCTGTAATCTGTAGTGGAATACATTTTAAAAACTCCTCACCCTACCTGTAAGGGCCAGCTAACCTTCGGAGGAAGCTCATTTCCGCCACTTAATCCACGCTCTCATCCTTTTGGTCACTACCCACAGCTTGTTACCATAGGTGAGGGTAGAGGTGTAGATCGACCGGTAAATTGTCCAGCATCCACAGGAATGGCTACGTGGACCAAGCTCTTGCAACAGTTGTATAAGGATTGAATGGGCTGTAGCAATGGGCCAAACATCTCATACAAGCACCTCCCACAAGACACTCTGAGGGACACAGTCAAATGCCTTCTCCAAGTCCACAAAACACATGTAGACTGGTTGAGCAAGCTCCCATGCATCCTCATCCTTGAGATTGTAAAGAGTTGGTCCAGTGTTCCTTGACCAGGACGAAAACTGCATTGTTCCACCTGTATCCGAGGTTCAACTAATAGATGGACTCCCTGGGAAAGTCCATCGTGCTGGACAGGTGGAACAATGCGGGAACCACCATCCCAGTCTGCCAATCGAGAGGTACCGCCCCTGATCTCCATTTATTACTTCTAGGCTGGATTATTGTAATTCATTCTTATCAGCATGTTCTAAAAACTCTGTAAAAAGCCTTCAGTTAATCCAAAATGCTGCAGCAAGATTACTGATATGGACTAGAAAGACAGAGCAGATTTCTCCTATATTAGGTTCTCTTCATTGGCTCCCTCTTAAATCCAGAAGTGAATTCAATACAATACTCCACACATACAAGGTCTTGATTAATCAGGCACCATCTTTTCTTAATGACCTTTTAGTACCATATCACCCCATTATAGCACTTCGCTCTTGCACTGCAGGCCTACTTGTTGTTCCTAGAGTATTTAAAAGTAGAATGGAACTGAATTGAATTGAACTCAGGGCAAACCTCATCCACCCCAGGGGCCCTGCCACCAAGGAGTTGTTTAACTGTCTCAGTGACCTCACCCCCGAAGACAGATGAATCCTCTCCCTCGTCTCCAGACTCTGATCCCACCATTAAAGACGTGCCAGTGGGATTAAGGAGGTCCTTGAAGTATTAATTCCACCACCTGATAATGTTCTCAGTCAAAGCCAGCAGTGCTTCACCCACACTATACACAGTGCAGGTAGAGCACCCCTATCCCCTCCTGAGTTGCCTGATAATTTACCAGAATCTCTTTGAGGGAGTCTGAAAGTCTTTTTCCATGGCCTCGCCCAAGTCCTCCCACATCAAAGTTTTTGCTTCAGCTACTGCCAGGGCCGCATTCCACTTGGCCTGTCAGTACCCATCAAGTCCCGCAGGCTAATCAAGCCCAATAGGGCTCCTCCTCCAGCCTGGTGGCTCCCTTCACCTCTGGTGTTCACTATTTGGTTCGGGGGTTACCACCATGACAAGCACCAACTGTCTTGCAACCACAGCTCAGTGCAGCATCTTCAGCAATGGAGGTGCTGAACATGGTCCAGCCTTATGTACGAACATGGTGTTCATTATGGACAAACTATGGTTTGCACAGAAGTCCAACAACAAAACACTGCTTGGGGGTTAGATGGGGGGAGGCCGCTGCTCCAATCATGCCCCTCCAGGTCTCACTGTTGTTGCCCACATGAGCATTGAAATCTCCCAGTAGGACAACAGAGTCCCCAGGTGGAGCACCCTCAAGCACCCCATCCAGGGACTCCAAGAAGGCTGGGTACTCTGAACTTTTGTTCTGTTAAAAGGGAGTTTTTCCTTCCTACTGTCACTGAGTGCATGCTAGTAAGAATTCAGCAATTCAGATTACATTATCAATATCACATATTGATTTGATTCCTTATCGATACCCATTGGCTCACTGTCACCATCATCTCTATCTCTAAGCAGCATATCAAAGACATTACTTTCATGCAAAATAATTACATGCTGAGTGGTCGAATGTTTGTGAATGTTGAAGGTATTTCCTCTCTTTGTTGTGATCAGTTTTGGGGTCGTTACTCAAAAAATTAAAGTAAAGAAGTTATTACACATATTATACAGAACCCTATTAACACTATGTTAAATGATCTGAATGATCTGAAACACAATGTCCCATTAACAATATACACCTACAGGCTACAGCCCCGAACACCAACACAAATCCCTGCCCCAATGAGGACACACATATCTTTCTCTTAGTATTTAGATATGAACACAAAGCCAACAGCACAAATCAAAGATGAAAACCAGCACAAAGAGACAATCGATCTCCACAGTGATTCTACTGTAGAAATATGAACAAATAGAACTTGTTGTTCTCTTCAAACCATTTCTGAATCATTTCAGCTTTGTGGCATGATGCATGATGATGCATCTGGTAAGTGGACTGGTTCTTATATAGTGCTTTATATAGCGCTCAAACTTTCCCTGCCATTCACCATTTGGCATGTCAAACCACCAACCTTCCAATCTGTGGATAACTTGCTCTACCTCCTGAGCTACCCCAACATGGACTGCAATAATGATCTTATGTGTCAAAGTAATATTCATGTAGATGGCAGGACCCAAGGTTTCTCAGTGGACATTGTCTAAAGCATTTACTTTGGTTTGCCTTCTTCCCATAACCTGTTAGCAGTCGGACGTACCGCCCACGGTACATTGGATGGTTTAGGGGACTAATTGGACTGCTAAGGGGATAATGTACCATGGATGCCAAGTGTTCCCCAGGTAAGTGGAGAATTCAATTCAATTCAATTTTATTTATATAGCGCCAAATCACAACATAAGTCGCCTCAAGGCGCTTCATAGATACAGAGAAAAACCCAACAATCATA
>NW_005191111.1:0-3101 GCF_000239375.1 Pundamilia nyererei
TGTATCTATGAAGCGCCTTGAGGCGACTTATGTTGTGATTTGGCGCTATATAAATAAAATTGAATTGAATTGAATTGAATTGAATTGAATTGAATTGAATTGAATTGAATTGAATTGAATTGAATTGAATTGAATTGAATTGAATTGAATTGAACCTGACTCTAACTCTGACACTAAAACCACACTTTGAGTTTCAAAGATGCTTTCAAACTTGCAGGGACGGCACTTTGTCCCCATAAGGGCTGATGGTCCCCACAAAGATATGTAAACATGATACACATGCACGCATGCACACACACACGCACACACACTCATCCCGTCCTTGTTGGTGTTCAGGTGAAGATGCTCCTTAAGTACAGTAACAAGTATTTACTCAGTGGTGGTGGATGTAGGTGCTGTCATCTCTCCAGTTGAGCATTAGAATAGAATAGAATAGAATAGAATAGAATAGAATAGAATAGAATAGAATAGAATAGCCCTTTACTGTCATTGTACATGTACAACGACATCGTGGGTGCTTCACACCAACTGTGCCGTAATAAACAGTAATCAGAAAAAAATATATTTAAAAAATCAGAGAAAGGTGCAGATTGGCTGCTTCGTGCTTCTGAGCTCTTCATCCTCAGGCTTCCTCACAGGTGGGGTTGAGGTGCAGCTCCGTCAGCAGACCAAACACTAAAGTGTAATAAAGCACACAGCAAACCACATTTAACAGAAAGCTGCTGATCCCAGGACAATAACAGGTAGTGATGGCTTGCTTGAAGCTCCGGTGCGTGTGTAACAAAAACGAACACACTGCTTCAGAAGCTCTGTGTCGAGGCTTGATTCGCTTGGCCTGAGTCGCGTGATCAGTGACGCCCGAAGCTTCATTTACAACCTAACTGATTCTGTGGTTTGTAGGAAAGTGAATCATTCACGGGATTTGTGGAGTGTTTTCATGGTAAGAGACAGCAAACCACTGATCATTCGACTGGGAGATATGGAGGCAGCGAGGAAGAGACGAGGTTCTGTCTGTGGGAGAATTTTGAGTTGATTTTGGTCAGCCGGGTGGGTTTGCCAGCTTTGTGTTCTTGTTGTTTGATTTTGTTTTGTGTTCGTTTATTTTATCTTAAAACATGAAAAAGTTACAATGTCAAAACAAAAATCTGTTTTTCATAATATTAATATCATAAAATAATGTTAGAAAGACTTTCATTTGAGTCTTTAAATGTAATATAACAAAAAAATATTTAAAATGTTATTCTACAAAATGTGCAGCAAATTAATTTGTTCATTCTTTTTAGCTGATAGTGTGTGGGACCCAGGGAGACCGTACTCCTGCATCTCTACAGTTCCTGTGCACTCCAGCGTCTTCTGTTCCATGTGAGAGCATTTTCTCTGAGGCAGGAGAGACAAACAGACTCGGCCATCGCACAGAGGAACAAATCCTCTTCTTAAATAAGAACAGGATGACCTTGTTTGAAGCTGCTCACACATCGTGATGCATCATGTTTTTACTTTACAAGTTCATAAGCATTTTCCCTTTCCAGTTCACAATCAGTTCTACCCCCAGATCACAAATATGAATTTAAAAAATGGTCAAATATAATATTATTTATAAACATACCTTTCCAGCTGTCCAGGGATTAATTGCATAAGTACATGGATGCAGGACCTCACAGCAGAAGCATCCTCCATTATGTGTTTTACATTATTATTTGTACATTATATATATTTCACAAGCAATAAGTCACAAGCAAAGAAAGACCACACCATGGCACATGTTTAAAGAAGGAAATTTTATTGATCAAATTTATGTATTAAACAAATAGACGTGTTTTTTCACCCCAAAAAATACATGTTCAAAGCAACACAACGGCAGCCCGATATCAGACAGAACCTCACTGCGGAGTGTTCCGTCATAATGAAGCAGTACGTTTGATTTTGTGGATTCAAGCTGCTCTTCGTATTTTTGGCCAGCAGATGTCACCAGAGTGGGCTCTGTTGAAAAGCTTCGAGTAATGAAGCTTCAGAAAGCTTCATTTGGCCATCACAGGAAACCTCCACCCGCCTCACCTTTAATCTCAGATCCACTCGGACGGCCGCAGGAGTGAAGCCTGTTCTGAAGAAGAGCGTTTCAGGCGATCAGCTGATGCAGAGATTTCCCCTGTGGGAAAACGGAGGCAGAGCCCACGGAGTTCATGTAGTCGGTGTCAGATTTAACGTGACACACATGGACGTGTTTGTAAGGTCACGGAGAACGCAGCTCCACCGTTGGACCGAACTCCCAGGCAGCACTAAAGCTCAAAGCAGGGCCAGGAACCTTTCACGTGGAGCTTGTTCCCAGCCGGAAGCCTATTGCAGGCACACCGCTCCTACCCGTAAACAGTCCGCGGGTATGGGTGCACGCGCTGCTGCTTTCCTGTAAAATTAACGTAAATTTGAATGAGGACTGAAGCCGCTCTCAGGTCAGTTTCACTCATTTAACGAAAAACCATCGATTAATCGGTTATCTGTTAATCATGCCGGCTCAGACTACACAGCTAACAGACGTCACGGCTGTCCGCGCGGGGATTGATTTTTAGTGGGAGTGTTGGTGCAGGTGAGCCTCGCGCTCAGGTTTCTGAGGTGCAGCAGGTGTGCTTCTACTGCACGAGTACAGATTACAGTGAGCGCGCGCACAGGTCAGGGTTTCCCGCTTTACTGACGTGTGCGGGTGCAAACTCTGCCCGTGACTGATGTTAAAGCCAGCAGAGACAGGTGTGTCCTCACCTGTACAGTAACCATAGCTACAGGCACTCCAGCTGAACGCTGCATATGATAATAAAATAGAAAAATAGAGCCAAGTGAAGCAGTCTTTAATGTTTTTGATTAAATCTGAGGAAGAGTTTTAGTGTCCATCAGCTGATCACAGAAAGAAACATGGCTGCTGCTGAGCCACACAGCCACAATAATCAGAATCAGAATACTTTATTGATCCCTGGGGGAAATTATTTCTCGTTACAGTGCTCCATTATAAACAAACATTAACAAGACAGACAATACACTAACTAAGAATAGTACAATATATATACATAAAAGTCACTCATAAATAAATAGCTGAAAAAGAAACATGTAGCTGT
>NW_005191112.1:0-3101 GCF_000239375.1 Pundamilia nyererei
GGAGACCACAACTCCTCCGAAGGGCAAGAACTATACAAAAACCTGTTTTAGTGTTTTAAGATGTTCCTATGAGAACATGCTAATAACATCCTGTTTGTATTACAATATGATGACATTAGCCTGTTTCTATTAGAAGATCAAGGACATCAGCAATATATACTGATTATTAGTGCTGATGTCAGCATGACAAAATCATGTTATTCAATTTGTTTTGGATTATGATATTTTTATAGCACAAAGATTTTTTTAATACAAAAATGATGATAAATGCGTTTTCTTGCCATTAAGTTATTAGACCTCGGGTGTCAAACAAGTGAAACAATAATTTCATTTGTCAGGTATTAATGGCCCGTGGGAGGCGAATCTTCAGCCCTGCTAAGAAGTCATGCAAGCAACTTTATTAAATGAGCACACCATTTGGCCACATGCAAAGAGACTAGAAAACTTGACGTCATTTATAGTTCTTAACTTGTTTCATCTGCTGCTCACCACAAACAAGCATAAATTTTGGACTTTTAACTATATTTTCATAGGTTTTACAGCTTTTCCTACTGATAAAAATCTTCCTTATGGCCACAAAGTAATTAAGCAATAAACAATTAATCCATTGAACCCCAATGCCCCCAGTATCAAATGTGAAAGGGAGAACATCTGGTTTAACAGGATGTACAGCCAGATCTGTTAAATATATAAACGTGTAGCATCCACAGAAACATCAGAATCTCAGCTAAAAGTTTACAAAACCATTTCAACAACCAGCAAACAGCAAATGATTAACGAGCAGGTAAACAGATTTTGCTTTGTAAAAATAGGAAAAGTTCTTCTAAAGACTCTTCAAAGAGTCATGCTGACAGATTTTCTGTTTTTTGTCACAACTTTTTAAAACTGTTTAATATGTAACTTCTTTACACAGTGACAGAAAGCAGAGTTTGGTCCGGCCCACTTAATAGCAAAGTGGTCTGTACGTGTCCCGCGAAGTAAAATGAGTTTGACACCCTGCATTAAACACTTAGGAATCTGTGGTGTCTTAAGTCTGTACAGTGTTTAGCTGACACTGGGTGAAAACAAGCACTTCATGTTTTTCATGTGTTTCTTGTTGCCTGGCTGGACACACAGAAAGTCATGATGCCAGACATATCCAGGAACTAACAAGGTTCTGAAATCAAATGTTACTCAAACCAGCCATTCCAACCCTACAGTACTTACCTAAATGTAAGTTAAATTATGTAAGACTTATATATCCGCAGGATTTATCATCTCATTCCTGTGATCAACACTTCATAGGCTGAAAACAAAAACAAAAAGAAAATAAAACAAAACAAAAAAAAAGGAACCCAGACAGATAAGCATGATCAGTCAAGCTCATTCACACAGAAACGAAGGGGGTGGGTGGGAGCAAGATATTTTTTTATGGCATGCCGTAAATGCCTTATGGGTAAGTTACATGGGTGGAATCTCTTTTGTTTTCTTAATAAAAAAACTGTCTTTGATTTTGCTGGTCTCCCTGGTGACCATGAAATCCTGCTGCTACTCGTACAGTACTGTTTCAGTCCATGCAAACTAACATCTCTAAGAAATCTATAGTAGTAATTAGAGATGGACCGATCCGATATTATGTATCGGCATCGGTCCGATACAATGAGAAATGGTTTAGAGAGGAACTTGGTGTTTGCTATCTTGCCAAAATGCACTTAGGCATGCAGATTGGAGACTCGAGCAGCCAAGAATCAAACTACCAACCTTCCAGTTAGGAGATGGCCTACTCTACCTCTTGAGCTACAGCTACCCCAGGTATTTATTAGAAAAGGTAGTTAGCAATGACAAAGGAAGGGAGAGTGGGGCATGTTCTGTACAGAACGATTACTGCTAACAGACATGAAATTAAGTTAGATGAAGGATGGCGAAGAGCTGAGTTGTAAAATTAAAAAGTTACAAAGATTTGCTATTTAAATGCATAAACGTATATTTATCTAAACTAACATTATGCTAAACTGTGTTTTTCAGTGAGCCTTCCAAAGCCCAGGATCTCTCTGAATAGAGATAAGGTTGCCTGGGGTGAAGATGTCATCATTACTTGTTCGATCTTATCCGAGTTCTCTGGTGGAACTTTCATCCTCAAGAAGACCTCAGGCACTTTCAACCAGACTGCATCCTCAAGTTCCACATCTGCTACCTTCAGTATCCACAAAGTGGACTTAGATCATAACGGCTTGTACCAGTGTCAGTATAAGAAAACCATTTCAGAGCAAAACTTTTCATCCCCCCTCAGTGATGCTGTCAGACTCTCTGTTAATGGTAAGAAAACAAAACAATTTCCTGAGCTCGACAGCTCCAAGAATTAAAAGCTAAAAGTGTCATTAAACCAGCAAAATATCAATCAGTATTATGCTGTTTTTTTGTTTGTTCATTTGTTTTATTTTTTCAGTGAGTTTCCCAAAACCCCATATCACCATAAATCCTGTTGGTGAGGTCACCTGGGGTCGGAACATTGCAATCACTTGTTCAATCTCCACTCAGGTTTTGGGTGGATCGTTCATTCTGAAGAAAACATCAGATTCATTTATAAGGACCCAAACTTCTAGTACAAACTCTGCAACATTCAATATCCTTAAAGTGAACTTTGATAACGAGGGATCGTACCAGTGTCAGTATCAGAAAATGGGCTCAGGTCTTGAATTTAACTCCCCACCAAGTGACTCTGGCAGGCTCTCTGTGACAGGTAATAAAGCAAATACATGTAAGAAGCATTTTTTCAAACAAAATGAGAAATTATCATTTTTAATACAGATAATAAGTTGCTTCAGTCATAGCTTAAACTTGTTTTAATAGCTATTTACAAAGAAAAGCACAAACAAAAGCAAAAAAAAAGCATTCTGAACAGAATCCCACTTTCATTGTGGATTTTTCAGTATCCAGAGAAAATGATCTCAAAGCCAACAGTACTGAGGAGTAAACACACCTACTTGAAACAAACTATTACATACCATGGAGGATTGAGCAGCTAAAGAGCTAAATGCTACGTTGAGGGCTAAAAGATTCAGTAAAAAGACTAGATGTTACAATCCCTGATAATGCATTGCTCTAAATGGAGAAAATCTTAA
>NW_005191113.1:0-3089 GCF_000239375.1 Pundamilia nyererei
TGTGATGCAGAGGGACAGCTGCGAATTTGTTTGAATGGAACATGCACCTGTGTAATATGTAGTATGTGTAAGTAAAACAAGGCGTTGTGTATTTTGGAATATGTGAACATATGTGACTGTGTTGGTTTCCCTTGCCCTCTTTAGTTCTGTATGTAAAATAAGATGAAAATCAATAAAGAGAAAGTATTAATAAAAAGAATAGAGTTATGGAATAACAAACACTGGTCCAGGGGACCGAGGGTTTTTCCCTTTAAAACAGTAAATTATTAAAAGAGCACAATCGGTAAGGGTATGTGATACGAGGTGGTACTGGAGGGAAACAGGAGCAGAGTAAGGAAAGTAAAACACATTTTGGTAGCTCTGATAAAGTCAAAATTAAAAGAAGTACCATGACACGCAGAGGATCGAGGTGAAATTAAAAAGGTATGGAAATTTTGTATGAAGCACATGACTGAACTGTTTTAAGTTTTGTTTCTTATAACACAGATTGGATCATAAGTGGGGAAAACTGAGTTTCAAATGTGAAGTTCAGGTTAACACACAGGTTTGTTTCTAGGCAGTTCCGAGGATGCAGGCTCTGGATGGAGCCAGGAGTTCAAAAGATTTAACATGATACTTAAACTGATTTTATTCCTTAACACAGGTTTGTAGGCAAATATACTCGAGAGGAGAATTGCTGAGGTGTTCTGAGAAATAATATGATTAACCTTTTTCTTTTCTTTTAATTTCCTAATTGTGGTTTTGTTCGACACATGGAAATGTGTCAAAAAGGGTGAGTTTTAGGTCTAATGTGGAACAATGGATTGTATGATCATTTTATGACTTTTTGTGTGTTTGATGATTTAAGTATGGTAAAACTTAGGCAGAAATCATTATTTTCAAGGATTAGAATAAACTGAATCCTTT
This sequence comes from Pundamilia nyererei, assembly GCF_000239375.1. Lineage (NCBI taxonomy): Eukaryota > Metazoa > Chordata > Actinopteri > Cichliformes > Cichlidae > Pundamilia > Pundamilia nyererei. Next base: position 907 of record NW_005191113.1, read on the forward strand.
TTAGAAGATAAAATGCCGGTGTTCATAGGAAGCTGAATACCACACTCAAGGGGAAACTGTGGGACGGCAGCTTGAATAAAACATATCCTTTGGTGAAAGGAGGGAAGATGTTAGGACTGAAAATGTTTGATTTCTTTTTGATTTCTAGAATAAGCGTTTATTATCATTTTTCATACACACATTGCAATTGTGCTCATAGGAGTTCCCACTCAGTCTTGTGAAGGTCATAAGCTTTGTTCAGTGTGACTGTCTGGATTGAAATATTATAGGAAAGGGATTTAGAGTGCTTAGGGGTGAATGCAAACATGCTTACAGACACAGACATGACGTGGACCTATTTCTAGGGTAGAGGTGAGACATATTTTTCTTGTAACTGCATTTGTGCCTGTAAAAATAACAGTTTTGTACAAGACGTGCTCGAGATGTTCCAGAGATAAGGGTGAAGAGAGCAATGACAGAAAACAACTGGAGCGGAGGCGGGGAAATTGTCTCTTTAAGTGTGTTAAAGGTTATCAAAAAAGGAACTGTGGCGACTGTCACTAACTGTAACTTTTTGCATGTTAGGTATCTGCTTGAAGCAAAAAGGGGCGTAAACCCTGATAGACAAAAACCATTTGAAGTGTACTTTCTAGTGGAGATCTATGCTGATATGGTGATGGTGTATATCTTCCCCTGGGTGTGTCGAATAAAATTAAAAGCGTCGGTTACACACATAAAGAACATGGAGATTAAATGCATATAAAGGATAGAGCCCAGAACATGATAGTTTGAACTAACTTAGGACAATTTAGATAACAATTGATGAACATATTAGAATATTGAGGCGTAGCAGAGAGAGGTGTTTTCGTTTTCTGTCCTTTACAGAAGAAGGAGCAGATTCCAGAACCGCAGCAAAACTAGGAAGGGGTTGGCGAGAATCTAGGAAGGATCAGTCTGAACGGATCAGGCCAAGAGAGAGGGACACGGATGTGACCCAAAAGAAGCACAGAGAAACCTCTCAGAAGAGCAGTTGTTTAGATTGCAAAGAAGATCAAAAACTTGTTACACAGAGGTTATAATGTGAGCATAAAGTAATGAAGAGTAATGAGAGGGACTTTAGTAATAGTTTGTAGGATTTTTATGTTATGTAAATTGCCCAAAAACAGTGTTAAGGCCGGATATGCGCTACCCGTTAAAGGGGGTGAAGAAAGCAGGAGTAAATTTTTGAAAGAGGAAACAGGCTAACTCTATAGAGGCTGTTTCCAAAGAGTGACAAAAGTGATGTAGGACCTTTTACCAGAAAAATCTAATTATATCTGTTTTTAGTTCACAGTAGTTATTGAGGGAGTCAGTTAATTAGGTTAACTAATAAAATTAGTTAAAAAGGGGGTATGTCACGAAATAAATATATATTCTTAGTGCTTATTTTCTGATTATATTGTTTTATGTATTTTAATAAGAGAGGCCTTTAGAAACCAAGCCCAGACGAGACAAAAACTAGGTCAGAGGGTGACAGGTCGCCCTGGCAACAGACTTTAGAAAGGGGAAGTTTAGTGCAGAGCTGTACAGGAAATCAGACACAAAAAGAAAGAGGAACTGAGTGTGTGTGTGTGACGTGCTGCAGAAATATAACCATGCTGGCTGAATGCAGTAGTCTTTGTGTGTTCAGGCCTCCAGAAATGTAAAATAAAGATAATTTTTTAAACTTTGACCACTCTGAGTCCAATCTTTTTCTGCCGCCAAAAGAATTCAAAAGAACTGAATTTAATACTACTATCTTGAACCGAAAATCCAAACAAAATAATAACAATTGTCTTTTCTATTGTTTATTGCACAAATAAAACATTGTACCAAAAAATATGTCCGTAAAAATTCCCAAAGCCCAATTATATTTAGGTTTATAAGTCCTTCAGTATATAGGCTCTCAGGAAGAGATACAGATTCATCTGCTGTGCTTGGTGGAAGTAAGAAGTTCTCTGACATTATAAGGCAACACAAGCTGAAAACGGCTTCATCACAGGTATAAGGTCCTCTCTGTTGGCCTTCTTGCTTACAAGCATCCACTGCCTCCTGAGAAACCTCTTTCAGATGATCCTGTCCTCCAATGAGATGAGAGATGGTGTACATGAGAATCGGACATCCACTTGGAGCAACTGCATTTCTGCTTCTGCGTATTATGTGGGTGTTCCACATATGTGCAACTT
>NW_005191114.1:0-580 GCF_000239375.1 Pundamilia nyererei
CTCTTCATTAAGCTAAACCTAATGCAATCCAACACAACAGATTTAAAGATTTACAATTTCAGTTTATTTTAATGTTGCCAGAAATATGTCAAAATCCTCCAACTCCAATTTTCAAAAAGTTATAAAACTATAAAAAGAATGCAGTGAAGAAAATATGTCACATATTTGAACACACACAGCACCTTATAAAATAAAATGCACACATTTTGGTATCAAAGACAACTTTAGACTCACTTTCCTCTGTTCCAACTTTCAAGATGACACACCTCATCTCGGACTGATAGACGCCGGACCTGAAGAGACAGAACGATGATAAGGTGACTTAATGTGTGACTTAAATAATTTTCCTTTTTATTATTTCTTCAAATATTCTTGAAATTGTAAAGCTTAAGGTCAAATGAGGAGATTTTATAATTTGTTCATAGTGGCATTATGTATTCCAAAAGCACATTTATTTAAACTTCTCACACCTAGACAGAAAATACATTTTTTAAAGCACTAAAAACAACAAAAAGTCACTTACTGTGAAGTCGGGGTGCCGTGGTTATGAGAGTGGGTATTGCCTGGAAAACTGGTCACT
>NW_005191114.1:2127-3083 GCF_000239375.1 Pundamilia nyererei
TAAGTGGAAGCCTGAATGTTGGGTGCAGCCGTAGCACTCTGCACTTCCTGGATTTCCATATCTGCATCTGACTTTGTCTCCATCAGGATCAAAGGACATCAGCTTGTATGTCCGTGGGCAGTTTTCAGGAACTCTTCAATAAACACATTAACAAAGTCTCTCTCAGTGTCTCACACAGTAACACGAGTCATTCACTGGCATGATTATCTTGTATAGAAAATTGATCAAAATGGTAAAAAGAAAAATATGTTTAATGACAGAGCTGAAGGAAAAATAGAATTAAAAATAAATCTAAATGAAAGAAGTAATTATACAGCAACTGGTAGAGTTCTCACTGTAAATTAAATGAACCCTTTTACAAGTGCTTTTTAAATGACTGTAACTCCGACGTCGTTTACGCTAGAGGGAAAATGCAACGGTTTCAGTCCAATCACAAGTAAAAATTGATGACGCACGAGCAGAGAGGTGGGTGTGGAGAAGCAGCAACGCCCCCAATAAGGCCTGGACATTTACAAAACTGAGTGTCCCGGCTCAAAAACGTTTTGCACATATTTTAAATGTGTGCAAAACGTGCTATGCTAAATATCATATTTAGCATTGTTGATATTTAAAATCGATGTTGTGTTACATTTTGTTAAATATGCGTTTACAGTTAACTATAAATCTGAAAAAACAAAGTTCGTTTTTAATTTTTTATACTGTTGTTCCGTTGTCATAACGATACAATAATGTAAAATGATGAGGTTGTTCTGAAAAGGGGGCAAAAGCATTCACTTATAGATTTCACAGCCAAAATTACCAAATAAGTCCTGGCTGCCTAAACGATGCTTGGTCAGTAAGTATAATGTTTTAATTTGACTGCTGGTTGATAAAAACAAATGAGCGTGTTGTTTCCCTTTTTGAGAGAAGCAGGTTTTGCTGACATTTTGAAATTCAGATTTCAGTTCAGAGGCTAA
>NW_005191115.1:0-219 GCF_000239375.1 Pundamilia nyererei
GTAGCAGATTTTATCACCTCAATGATAACCAATTAAATGTAGCCTTGGTTTTCTGTTTTTCAGGAAGGCTAGACATATGTGAACAATAATTGCATTGAGAATAATTAAAAATAGCAAATTCAGATGTAGTTTCTCACAACTTCAACTTTTGTTGTAATTTAGCTTTAGCTTTGTGTTGAAACAAAAGTGCATCGTCCTTACAAAAGTATGTCTGTGTTA
>NW_005191115.1:1272-3082 GCF_000239375.1 Pundamilia nyererei
CCTTTAATTCTAGGGACGGATTGACCTGGGTTTGAAAAACCGGTGGGGCAATGTGTGGGCGTGCTCATGACTGATAGGGACCTGTTGTATCTGTGCTGCGCTCAGTGGTGACATGAGGTCATCCTACAGTGAGGCCGGGGAGGGTGGGATCTGTGAGGTGGATTCTAGGCAGCAGTTTTAGGCAAACAGCAGAAGGACTGATAACTGTGTTGATTTTGTAGGGGCTGATGAAGTGTGGAGCCAGTTTCCTGGAAACAGACATTAGAGGAATGTCCACAGATAACTAAACCTTTTGGCCCTGACGATAGTGAGGGGTCAGAGTCTGATGACCATTGGCCAGTGTGTGGTTCTGCGCCACAGTGAGGAGCGTAGACCTGTCTCCCTACCTGACAACATCTGTACAGCTGTTGGTGCACCGAAGGCACAGCTAGTTCCTCCTACAAGGCGGGTTGAGCCCAGCCTAGAAAAACCTCAAAAAGGTAACGGAAGAAGTTACGAGTGTATTCTACCCAGGCTAGCAATTATACCCATTTGCTAACATACAAGTGGATTACACAACAAAGGGAGGCCTCTAGTTCTTGATTCAATTCCTCGATTTATCGTTTGTCTGGGGATGTCTTATGTTACGACAACATAAAAAAAATACCTGAGTGTTAGTGAGAAGAGGTTTTATCTTAAAATGGCATAGCAGGTTTGCTAAAATGTCTGGTGCCACCAAAGCAAAGACTAGTGAGCTTCTCGAAAGCCTGCCTCAGGTATGCTTTAATCCACACCTGAGTAGGTGTGGCCAATTAGCAACAGCTGAACACACTGAGGAGATTAGGGGCTGCACAGGGGTGTAACAATGGAACCAAGAACTAAGGGAAGCTTTGGCTTCAAGCACCCCCCGACGAAGATTTTCTAAATGAGAAATCTAACCAATGCGACGTGAAACCAGAGCATACGAGGCATGGAAAGAGGCTGCGGTAAACCTGATAGGGACCAGGAGCTACTCTTACTTCTGGAGCACACCATGCAGGCACCTATGTACTCCATAACATTCTTCATTAAACACGGCCACCAGAGGTATCGCTGAAGGAATTGACTTGTTCTGCTTATCCAGGTGAACCTAGCAGTGTGGGCCCAGTGAAGGAAAGCCAGGGGCTGGATTGGGCATTGCCAGGATCTGGGTCAGACTGCAACCCTTGTTAGATTTCATGATCAATCTCTCTGGTCAACATTCCCACTATGCAGGTGGCATGCAGGGTGTTCACTGGCTCTAGATCTTCCCCTGGAGAAAACTGACAAGGAAAAGCATCTGGTTTCACAATGTGTGCGTTCTAGTGAAGTCAAAAGAGAACACCCACCTTGCTAGAGTAAGACAAGTTCTTGTAATCAGTCCATACTGTGAAAGGTTGTCCAGCCAGTGTCACTGCCCCTGTAGGGCCAACTTCACTGCTAGCAGCTCATGGTCCTCGAGATCATCATTCTGCTCAGTGAGAGTTAAAGGCTGGGAAAAAAGGTGCAGGGCCAAAGCTCACCATCTGAGCCAGACAGGACCACCACTCCCCTGGGCCTAAATCTAAATGGCTAAATGACCTCCTCAACATGTCCTGAAGTTCTCCATAGGCCTGCTAATGAACTAATCATCTGATTCAGGTGTGTTGACCAAGGGTGAGATCTAAAACATGCAGGACACTGGCCCTTCAGGCCTGGAGTTTGACACCCCTGATTTAAGGGCATCAGCTGCCTTTGCCCGGGATTAAAGATATTTAATCATTCAATACTACAGTCAAACAGCCAATATGGCTCTATAAAATCAGCTATATTT
>NW_005191116.1:0-722 GCF_000239375.1 Pundamilia nyererei
TTGGTGTTGTTTCATGTGTTTATGTAGGAAATATAGTTGATATTTCCACTGTGGTAATATAGTGAATGAGAAAGCAAAGCAAGGCCAATCAGACTGATCTAAAATTGTTCCCTCCCACATTGCACGTCTATTTTAAAGCTGGTCATAGCATCATATGCTCCAATGTAAATGTGTTTTAATAAGAAAATGATGGTCCTATTTTATTTACTGCTGACAGCCAGAATGGGGGGTAAGTATGTATCAAAGACGTGTTGCAGTTATAATTAAAGTACCATGCATATGTTCTCACAGTAATTTAGCACGTGGCAGATGACAGTTTATCTCTCTTGTTTATAATACTATTTGTTTACAAGTATCATAACTTTTTTTATTTGTTTGTTTTCCCAGGTTGCTCAAATGATCACAATTTTGTGACAAAGACTGTTGATGTTGGACAAAATGTGACACTTTCGTGTATTCGCCAGTCAACACTTTTGCACCAGGAAACATTATTTTGGATCAGACTTGTTTCTGGAAACCAGTTTGAATTCTTGGGAGGAACATTCACCTTTGATTATGACGATGTTAACAATACGTCTCATATTACAGTAAAACAAGAACCTGGAACCTTTATTATGCAAATCAGTAAAACTAAACTAAGTGATACTGGTTTTTACTACTGCATAAAAGTCAGACAGCTTGCTATGACCTTTTTGGAGGGAACATTTCTGACCATCAAAGGT
>NW_005191116.1:742-3748 GCF_000239375.1 Pundamilia nyererei
TTCATGGAAACAGTGGTGATGAATGTGGGAGTCCTGAAGCTCCCTCACAACGTAAATGTGTCTACAGCTTCTCAAGGAACGTCAGCTCCTCTGATCCTGGGCCTTACTACTGTGCTGTGGCCATATGTGGACAGATCATTTTTGGAAATGAATCAAAACTGGACATTAAAGGTAAATTTTACACTTCTGCACAACATACCCATGTGATCAATAAAATATATTTGTTTTAATTGATAATGTTGCCAAAATAATGGTTGTTTTAATTTTACAGCACCCAACATGTGGGATTTGCAGACAGCCAACACAACTCTCTTTCTGTTATGTGCTGCTTTGGTTACAAGTCTGATAGTTATAGGTTTCCTCATTTATACTCTCAAGGAGAAAGCTTGTGATTGTTGGAATGGTAACAGATGTTTTTCCTTACATCACTCGATCATTATTGTTTTAATTTTACAGGTTTACATTATAATCTAAATTAGCCTATCATTATCTCTCTTTGTTCGACTAATAGAAGCTGGAAGATCCAGTAGTGGTCAACAGAGAAGTTGGCAGGTAAAGTGTATATCTAAGACTTGAAAAGGTTTCATACTTTTCTCGTGGCATTTGTAATTACCATCTAAAGTCTAAGATTTTCTCTCTCTCTCTCTCTCCCTATATATATATATATATATATATGTCTCATATTTTCCTCAGAGAGCTAAGGATTTGGTGACCTATTCTGTGGCAGTCTTCACCATGTGGAAAGCTGAGCAAAGGCATGACAGAACGGCAGCAGACTGACTCATATCAGTGCTTGACCAGATATTTTACACATTGTATATTTACCAACTAGAACTTTAATTTTCTCATAAATTGTGGGAAAGCTAGCATTTAGCTATCACCTCTGCTTCTATTTTACTAGTAGTGTAATATTGTATATTTACGGAGCCCCGCAGGGGACATGGGAGAAAAAAAAATTAAGACGGACTTTTGCGAGATCTCGCAAAACAAACACGGGATCTCGCAAAAGTTTTGCCCGCATTCTTCGGAGGCCGCCAGCTCGAAGCCGACTGGGAGGTCGAGGCACGATGTGCCGGGAAAGCGGTGTTCCTCCCGGTTGTAGTAGGTCTCGACCTCCCGTTAGCTTCGAGATGGTGGGTGTCGGATCTCCCAAAACGTCAGAGCACTTTTGCAAATATGTGATGTCTTGTAAACCGAGCAGATATCTGACGTTTACACAACTACATTCACGCCTCAAAATATCTTAACAGTTTATTTTGTGACCCAGAAAGAGTAATATTACAACTAAGTAGCTGCCGCCATTGTTGGAATTCAGAGTTTGTTTTGCGAGATCTCGCAAAAGTCCGTCTTAATTTTTTTTTCTCCCATGTCCCCTGCAGGGCTCCATATATATTAGACACTATGTAATATTTTAAAATCATGCCATACTCTGCGTGTTATTATAATTTTAAGGGGTAATTCATTCTTGCATTGGTTTTGAAGTTCATTCTTTCTGTTTTGAGGAGCTTTTGAAAGAGTATGTATGTTTAAGCTTTATTTGCCTTTGTCTGATATGTATGTTTAACAGTATTGATCTTCAGTGTAAAACATTTTCACTAAATGATAACAATCCCCATTGGTGTCTTTTTTCCTTAAAATTAGAATACATCACAAAAACAATGATCTAATAAAGTTGACTATATTACAGATTTGCTTTCAGATAAAAAAAACAAGGCCTTCTTCTTTCATTTTTACATGCAACATTCTTTAAGCACTCTGAGTGCTCAGGTAGAGTAGAAAAGCGCAGTAGAAGAAGCAGTCCATTTAAGAACCAGTCCATATTTCTCTTATTGTATTTTTTTCATTTGTTTCTATCATGTTTAAGCTAACTGCAGATTTTTAATGTTTGCTTAGAGCAAAAAACAATACATTACTTTGAGATGCTTAAATAGAAATACTAGGTTATGACTTACTTGAACCCTACAAAGATAAATAGTCTGTTACAAAAACAGTTGAATTATGACCAAAATTAACTTTCAAATAATTAAATGTATCCTAACCATCAAGGTTTGTTGGGAAAATGAGATACTTGGGTGAATAACAAATATGCTATATAGAAGTGGGTTATAAGTGAAATGAAAGGGATTTTGCCACACTATTTGAGAGACCAGTATTTTTGAATATTGCTCTGTCTATCACTTTAATCCACTTTGTAATATATCATCCAGTGTTGGAGTAGGCAGGGCTAATAGTAGCCACTGCGCAAAAAGATTCCTGTTGCAGATATGAGAACTTTGCCTTCGAATTTGCGGCTAATTTATAAAAGGGTTTATTTACATAAAATAAACTAACAACTTTTCCAAAGGTTAAACAGTGACAGAGTCAGAAAGAAAAGTCAGAAAATATCTGTCTCGCAGGTGAAAACCGTGAGATCACTTACCTTTTTAGGCAGACGTTTCTTAGTTCTTACACTTCATTATCTTTGAAAATAGCATTTGGGAACTGTACACATGGCAGCAGAAAATTGCACAAAGGGGATAGATGGTGATTTCAAACAGTGTGACAAGGACAAAGCATCAGTATGTGTGACACTGTGCAGCATGAGTCTTTATGTGTGATGGAAAAATGCACTCCTGGACACACCTATTGTGGCATGACCAACCACAGAGGTGGTTTGAGACATTGGTAGGTGTTGATATGAGGCCGAAAGTCACAGTTCTGAAACTGTAAAGGGGTGAGTTTAAACATGGTCTTTTATTCAGTGTAATTCAAGGTGCTTTACATTGTAAGTTAAAGGCTCCACTACATTAAAAGAAAACATTCAATGCCCTAGGAGCAACCGGCTGGCGACAGTGGGAATGACAAATTCTCTTTTAACAGGAAGAGACCTCTGTCAGAACCAATCTCAGGTCGAAGCCATTATCAGTGTTGGGGAGTAACGGAATACATGTACCGCCGTTACGTATTTAAAATACAAAATATGAGTAACTGTATTCCGTTACAGTTACCGTTTAAAAAGGTGGTATT
>NW_005191116.1:4593-6096 GCF_000239375.1 Pundamilia nyererei
AACGTAACGGAATAGGTTACAGAATACATTTTGGGGCATGTATTCTGTATTCTGTAATGGAATACATTTTAAAAGTAACCTTCCCAACACTGGCCATTATCCAGTCTGACTTGTATAAACTTTTGAGTAAAATTTTAAGCCTAATCTTAGAATTATAGAGAATGTCTGTGTCCTGAATCCAAAATGGTCGTAATGGAGTGTGTATAGGTGAGACAAACCAAATCCTAAGGATGCAGAAAGGTAGGCTCAAAAAATAAAAAGCCAGTCAATTGTTTTCTGCCTGATGAAAAGTCCCTGAATAAGAAAGCAATTCATATGAAATCTAAATAAGGCATGGGGTCAGATCCTTTTAAAGCATTTAACTGCTCAGACAATCATAAAAATAATGCTAATGCTAATTGCGAGTTGCTTTTTTAAAATAGATAAAACAGTGATAACAGCTATCTGATGTTAAAGAGAGAAAAGAGAATCCCCTTTGTATTTACACCGTTGTTTGAAAGCCCAACCAGTCCTTTTGTTTCCGTGAGTAAAAACCAAGCAAACAAAAAGCAATAAAACCTGTACAGCTGCTACCTATTTCCACATCACAACATTATGATACCTTTTAATTCTGAGCAAGCATAATGTGGTTTAGAGGTTAGTGAAGCAATTGTTGCTGCCCATCGGTCTTGGGGAAGCCCCCCCACCTCAAAAAAAATAGGAGTCCATTATTCACTAGTGAAAAAGAAAAGTCTTTCAAAAGCTGAACACATTTAGATTAATTGCCAAGTATTTGAGAGAGTTTCTAATTTTCTCATGAATGGACACCCCGGCAAACTCACCCCAGGGTCAGGCTGTGCAATATTCAGAGAAACTACAAAACAGGGCTGTTAGGAATTCATGACAGTAGTCTTATAAATGGACTGAATAGCCTTGACCTTCTCTGATGGCCAAACAGAAAGGTTAGTATTATCTAGAAGTATTAGGCTAGTGTTATTTTTGTCTATATAATCCTCTGTTTTAAGATATATTTGTACCAGTTATCCTGTACATAGAATGTTCTGATTGTGTTCTGTGACCATGGTGGGTAGATAACATGTTTCCTATAAATGATTCTATAATTGATGTTATTCTTTGTCAAATACCATGCAGACTCCTGTACTGTGTACTGTTCATCTCAGCAAACACAAAACTTCGGTAACCATGTTCTTTGAACAGAGAAGATCAAGCTGGAGATTTTTAGCCATAATAGACAGTGCCATAAGTTTGGTGATAAACAAACAGAACATATGAGCATTAACACCTCATAATAGCTGTCAAGCACAGTGACGCATGGGTGATAATTTGGGCTTATTTTGTAGCCAGGACACCACTGTACAGGGAGTGCAGAATTATTAGGCAAGTTGTATTTGTGAGGAATAATGTTATTATTGAACAACAACCATGTTCTCAATGAACCCAAAAAACTCATTAATATCAAAGCTGAATGTTTGTGGAAGTAGTTTTTAGTTTGTTTTTAGTTTT
>NW_005191117.1:0-3065 GCF_000239375.1 Pundamilia nyererei
TTTGCTTCTGAAAAGCTTTTACAATTTCTGCAACTTTTCAGCTTTTTCAGCTGGTTTTTGCATGCAGCTTCAGCTTTAAGCATCCACACTGCATTTTCGCAGGAAATGCAAATTTTTCTAGTTTAGATTAAATTGTGTGTTTGTCTGCTTAAGATGTAGCTTATAATATAGTGCTGTATGGATTCAACATATTAAAATAACACAAGTAAGCACAAATAAATGCTGCGTTGTTAGAATAGAATAGAATAGAATAGAATAGAATAGAATAGAATGGCTTTATTGTCACTATACAGTTGTACAATGAGATACTGCTGTGTGCTAATAAATGATCAAATAGATGTGACGCTTACTCTTTTGCATGGGTAGGAAGGAGGACCGGTTATGGCCAGAACCCTTAGTCAGTGGTTGGTTTTATTTATCTAATTTTTCCTATGGTGTATTTAGATTTAACTTTTTTTTATAATTATATAGTAAGAAGCTATTGAAAATAGAGTAGTAGTATTGGCAAAACAATAAAACATGTACAGTAATTGCCCACAGTGGTTTTTATTTTATTTTATTGGCAAACAATTAAAAAAAGATTGTAAGTAGTCTATCAGTGCTATGTTGCTAATGCAGTCAGTATTTCTGAGGTCATTTTGAGAACAATAGTCTCATGCTTGGAGAGACTGAACTGTCATTGCTCACTAACACATAATATTGACTCATTATATAAATGATTTAACCTGTTAGCAGTCGGACGTACCGCCCACGGTACATTGGATGGTTTAGGGGACTAATTGGACTGCTAAGGGGTTAATGGACTGAGGACACTTTTAAAGTTGGTGTGAGGAACTTTTTTTAGGTCAACTTAGTGATAAGTTTCCTTCCTTTTCATGTCACAAGATCTAAAAACGTAGTAATAGTTCTGAGCATGAATAAAACTGATATCACACCATTCCTGTTCTTTACTTTTAATCACCGGGGAATTCAGTGCATCAGCTTCATAATGCAAGTACAGATCACTTCCTAAGAGATGATGCAACTATTTTGAATTCAAGTGTAATGACAGTCCATTGTAGTTGGATTTTTAAAACTCTTTCATAAATCTTAAATGGCCCCTGGTTCATTAAAGACATGCTATTCAAGAGTTCCTTGGTGCGCTGTTGTGTTTGACAGGTTTGACAAACTCAGCTTTGCTTTTGAAGGACGATGAAGAACACGCTTGCCTTCATGCGACCATGACGTGCACTTGAAGGGCAACATGTCACATGGTATCGATGATGGTAAGGCACAGATGCACATGAATACACAAGTACACCCACACCGATCTGGAAGCAAATATGCAGAACCTCCCTGATGTAGAGTGCTATAGCTGCATCGCTCTGGTGGTTTGGGAGCTTCACGTCCACTTAGATAATTAACAGTGATCAAGGGTCGTCCTGCCTGTCATAGTTGCCTCATGTTACTGCCTGTTCAAAAGGACTCAAACTCTCTGGCCTGAGCTAAAAGGAAAGCTACACACAGGCTCATATTCACATCTAATAAGCCCAAGTGTAAATGTGAGTATAGGTTTTTGAGGTGGGGGCTGGAATCTGACTTATTTAATATGAACAAGGGAAGATCAAGCGCTTTCCACCCACATCCAGGGAAGGCTTTGAAAGGGACCAAAAATATAAAACACACCCAAATGTGCCATTCAGCACTGCATTACTTAAAAATGTTCAATATTAGGGCTTTAAGGGATTTGTACTTTTTTTCCCCCCTCAGTCCATTTGTCCATTGGGTTATTTTTTTAATTTAGTAAACTGTGCAAAATTACAATACTGTATTAAATAAATGTCTGCCTGCACAGTGCTGTTCCTGTATGAATTGCACACCCCCACACATATACGTATATAAATAGATCAATGTATTCAAATACACATACACACAATCCTACCCACATCTAAAAAATCTGCATACCAAGATCCTCAGCAGTGGTGATTATGAAGGGTAACTCTCTACCAAAGAGGAAGTGCATCACATCAGCACCACAGTGGCTTTTAAAATCTTCAAAGAAAATAAAATTAATCTAAGAAAGATCTTCAGGAAGGAAAACTATACAGAAATCATATTCCTTCTGTCATTTTGGCCAGGTCATTGTGGACAGGTAAAAATTCATAAACCTCTGAATAAATGCTGGTCAGGGACACAAACCAAAATGCTGTTGAATTTAATTTTAGATTTCTCAATATAATACAGTGCAATACTTCCAAATTGGATCAAGAATCCAAACATGAATTGTCACATGTTGGCCCGTTCCAAGAACCTCCTGCTTTCCAGTGTAACAATTTAATTTTTGTTATACGATTTAACTGATCTAAGCCATGAAACTGCTCCTGCAGTGTTGTATTGCCTATAAACAGCATGATGTTTACTTGTACAGTCACAATGATTTATTGGTGGGGCCAATATTACAACCTGGTCTCACAGGCAGTTTGTGATATAATCACAACCTTTAATTTATTGATTCATGATGCTGGAGTGGATATGCTGGATAACCTGGGTTTCACAACCTTATTTTATGCCCCTGAACGCAGCTCTACATCAGAATTTCATGACCCATATTTGAGTCATACATATAATTTGTGTGGCTGTTAAGCACGTTGTTAATTATTATTATCAGGTTTAGAAAAAAATAGTGGTTTGACTTTAAACACCATGATTTCTACTCTTTAAAAAAAAAAACTCGGTTGCCACGGTGACATCTCCTATTCTGTACAACAAAAGCTGTGTCCAAATTCAGAGGCTGCATCCTCCTGTGGCCGCATTTGTAGGCTGATTACTTAACAGCCACGCGACGGCTGTCCAAATTCGAAGACTCCTCTATATGCGGCTAACAAATGCATCCTTTTCCCCAGATTTTAAGGATGGGTCAGGTGCACTGTAAAAAAATATTCCGTAGAAAAACAGAAAATGTCCTGGTAATTTTCTGCCAGTACATTTTCTGTTTTTTTACGGAGGTTTGACGGACTTTTCTGTAAATGATAAAACGGAAAATTCTGTAGATTTACAGTATACTCTCTGTACTATTTACGGACATT
>NW_005191118.1:0-3063 GCF_000239375.1 Pundamilia nyererei
GTATATGTTAAAAAAGCAAAACGATTTTCAATTTTTTTGTAGTTTATTGCACTTTTTTGCAATTTATGTAATTACTATGCACTTAATGAATACATATTATTAAAATCTGGGCTATAATTGTTGTATTGATGTTTAGCAACTTGAAATGCTCCCAAAAATGGCTCCACAGCATGTAAAAATACAATATAAGCTCTGGTGGACTTGGTTCTATGGTAGGTCTTAAAGGGTTAAAGACCTGATAGAACCATATTACCCCCAATAGAGCACTTAGCTGCAACACTGCAGGCTTATGCATGGTTCCTAGAATAGAATAGAATACAATTCTATTGCTCTGCACCAACTGTGCATAAAGTAAAAATATATAGGACATCAAGAATAAATAACAGACAAAAGGAGTATATAGTATATGTAAACAAACATAATATAAATGTTTGTTTCCAGTCCGAATGGCCCAGGGGAAGAAGCTGGTTGTGAGTCTGGAGGTGTGTGACCTGACTGACGCGAGGCGCCCATCAGAAGGCAGTGGGTCAAACAGGTGATAGGTGGAATGCAACGGGTCATGTGATGGCGCTGATTTTCCTGAGACACGAGGAGCTGGCAATGGCCTCCAGGGATGGCAGAGGGCAGCTAGTGATCATTTTAGGCAGTATTAATTACCCTTTGTGCAGCCTTCCTGTTCTTAGTAGTGGTCCCTGTGTACCAAACACCCGGGCAGTAGGAGAGTATGCTCCCCACTGAGGAGCAGTAGAAGACCAGCAGCAGCTTGTTTTTCAGGCTGTTCTTCCTCAGAACACAGAGGAAGTGCAGCCACTGCTGGGCATTCTTTACCAGCACGTTGGTGTTATGAGTACAGGTGAGGCTGATGGAGATGTGGGTGCCCAGAAGCCTGAAGGTGGAGACAGATTCCACCCATTCTCCATTTATAATGAGAGAAGATTGGACCCGTCTGTGAGAACATAGCCCTACGAGATCCAGTGCTGGGGCGGGGTGGGTGGGGGTGGAGTCTGACAGGTGCCAGTTCAGGAAGTCTTTGATCCAGGAAAGGGGGGCTGTGTTGCTTCGGATTACTCCTCACCCCCCACCCACCCCTGTGGCTTGTCATGTCTTCACAATGTTGTGCTGTGGACATTTATGTGCTTTTTTGTGCAAAGGAGTTTTTTTGTTTCCTGTTCTCATGCTGTCCTACCATGGAAGCACAGCATGAGTAGGGGTCTCTTTTTTCCTCTTGTACTTTCCCCACTGTAGTGTACATTTCAATGTTTTTTTCTTTGATTCCACCAATCTCCGACCTGTATCCCCATGTAATGTTTGTGCTATATGTGTAAGGTCGGGGGGGGTCCCATTTCACTGCATGTGACGAATAAAGCTTTGATTGATTGATTGATTGATTGATTGATTGATTGATTGATTGATTATACACCTCTCTGCATTTAGTCATTAGTTATTATTCATCTCTGGCTCTCTTTCATGGCATGTCTTTTATCCCGTCTTCCTCCCTGATCCCAAACCAGTCATGGCAGGTGACTCCCCCTGAGGATGGCTCTGTCAGAGGTTTCTTCCTGCTAAAAGGGAGTTTTTCCTTCTCACTATTGCCAAGTGCTCATCTGATTGTTGGGGTTTTCTCTGTGTTACCGTAGTTGTGTTTACCTGGAGGTAACTGTTGTTGTCATTTGTCATTATATAAATAAACTGAACTGATTTAAGTCGAAATCTTCCTTTCTTTTAAAGTGTTCCAAGTCCAGTGGCTTACATCTCAAACTTGTTGAAAGTGTACACACACACACACACACACACACACACACACACACACACACACACACACAGTTCCTGTGTCATCTCTTTTACACTAACACAACTTTGAAGAGCTAATATCCAAGCGCTGTTATGAAAATTAATTCCACCAGCCCCAAATGTGTTTAGCATTGATGTGTTGATGTAAGCGAACCTAATTAAATTTCCTAGCATTAAATGTGTGTGAAAGTCTACATATGTGCGTGTGTGTGTACTTTTTTAATTAATTTAACTGACACCCCTAGGGTAATGTTATTACAAAGGTGACAGAGACCTCCTGGACAGTGACTAAACACACAGTGTTTTCATTTATCCACTCATGCACCTTGTACTTGTGTGTTCATTTACTGTGTGCGTGTATGTGTGTGTGGGGGGGAGGGGGGGCTATTAATGTGTGTGTGGAGGTGGGAGATAATGGCTTCAGGTGTCACACCATATCAGTCTGTCTTTTTATTACACCCTGACTGTAACAAGTAATTAACTTCCTGCCGAGAACATGTTTGCTCCACTGTCGATGTCATAAAGAGAAAGCCACTGGTTAGAATTTACTTTTCCATGCCAGAGGCTAGAGAAACTGTTTGTGTATGTGTGCGTGACATATAGAGGATTCTTTATACGGGTAGGCTCAGATTTGACATTATCATGGAGCATCTTTGTATGTGTGTGCCTTCTTATAGAAAATTTAATACCAAATACTGTCAAGCAATTTTATTTTTCATGAGAAAAATGAACTCTGTTCGCAGCTGTCACATTGTCCCACCTGCACATGTACTTTTTCATCCCTGTCACATTTATGCACGCAGATGTCTGTAATGTTGCAGTCATGGTACTTGAGCTTGTAGCTGAAGTGGAGCGAGCATAAACAGAGTTACTGTGTCAGACAATTAACAAAAACAAACATACCTGCTAAAATTATAACACCAAGAACAAACATGCTCTGCACAGTTTGCCACACAACCTGTCTGCTAGCTAAAGCAACAGTACAATAGAATGTGAATATGTGGTAACACAAGGGCGTAGATTTGGTTTTGGCATTGGTGGGGACGGATGATTCAACCACTGAACCTGCCCTGTTTCTTTTTGTTTTCCCTTTTTGACTTTGCTTCTTGATAAAAAATAAATAAAAAAGGAGAAATATACTTGCCTACATATGCTATTGTATATGCTGTTAAACCATTTAAATTTACAATTCATCTCTTTATATATGAATTATATAATGTTAAATTACAAAATACATGCAGTCACACATGTGCACCACCAAGTCATCATCCA
>NW_005191119.1:0-3057 GCF_000239375.1 Pundamilia nyererei
AAGTAACGTAATATGGGTCAAGTGATCAGTTTGACATCAATCTTTTGTGATACACCTTCATATTTACATTATTTGTACAGTACGAATGATTTGCTTTGGTACCTGGTCGGACTTCAGTTCTTCTCTGTCTGCCTGGCTGCGCTTCCAGTTTTTGTTTTATACAGTTGTCAGCCAGGCATCTAACTATGAAAAATTACCCTCCAAAAGACCCCGAGCTTCTGAGAAAACAACCCGGGCTTAAGCCCAGTAAGACACCCCCCGCTCCTCCACTGCTGCTCAGATTCAGAGATTTGGCTGATGTCGGTTGATTGGACTGAATTTAACAGTGCAATTCCATAAGGACCCAAAATGTACTGCAAAAACAACTCAAAATATCCCAAGGCAAAGAAATCGGATATTTGTAAATGTTCAAACCAATCACATGATCTGAGGTCAACACTCAAAAAAAATAACTTGTTCAAGTTACTTAATACAGTTATGTCAACAATTTCCACTAAGCAGAGTTTTGTTCTAATTCTAAATGATTATTAAGATGCAAATAAGTGACTTAAGTGTAACTAACATAAGAAAATCAGGTCATTCTAACCTTACCTGGTCAGCTTTGATTTAGGTAGTAGGTCTGTGTTCACCTAATTAAAGTGACCAAAACAAAAATTCTTGTTGATTAATGCAAACATAAATATTTCATTATACTGAATTAAGTTCTATTTACATAAGTAAGTTAACCATATTTAGTAAAACCAATCAAACAATACTTTGCAGCTCTTAAATTAGTGTGGCAATCACTGGATTTTATTTTACTTAACTTGTTTTAACTGGTATAACCGTAGTAGTTTAAAGTTGATTTACTAAACCAGGATATGTCAACAATTTCCACAGAGTGTAGTTAAGTTACAGCACTTTAGTGGAACAAACATTTATTACTAATGAAGCAGAGATATCTCTGAGTATCAATAAACATTTTCCTTCTTCTATATCGGGCGTAATGTTTAACAGTTTTCACTAAAGAGCAAATAAGTAGGAAAAGTGGTTCTATTTCACTTTTACATTAATAAGATTATAGCTGGTGTTTTTCTATGCTGTGTTAATATTGTGTCAAATGCTGTTTAAAAAGCAAGCCAACAACAAATGGACTCTGTAGCAGAAGGGAACTACACATACCAAGTTTTGGAAAAACAGAAAATAGTTAAGATACGCAACCCTTGTGACATCTCTTATTGCCCCGTTTTCATGCCAATCTGTTACATTCTCCATTTTTTTTTTTTCACCGTTCCCTCTCCATCCATCCATTCTCCAGCTGTCTTAGGGCGAGAGGCGGGGTACGCCCTGGACAGGTCGCCAGTCTGTTGCAGTCAGAGCTGGGAGCCCCCTTCCCTCACCAACATAAAATGAAAATCTCATATTAAAAATCTGAAAGTCTGCTAAAACATATCCAGACATCATTTCTTGTTTTTGTTTTAGCTCTTGAGCTTTTGTTGAGAGACAGTTTCCATCAAGTTCCATGACAATTGTTTGTAAAACCTCAAATGTCTACTTAAGCTTTGTGGGGTAGCTCAAGACCAGTGAGTAAAGGAGGCCAAACAACATGGCGACTACATTTGCAATGTTACCAAGGTCATGAAGCACTTCGACACCTTCAGTGATTATTCCAACACCTTCAAGGTCATCTGTGGGTTCTGCTTCCATCTTAATGGTGAAGATTCCCAGGATCATTTGCCGCATTCCCTAATAGTTGTCATTCTCAAAATAAAAAGAAATAAATCTTTAGCCAGAACACAAACCTGCAAAAAAACATTCTCTTTGCTTCCACAAAGCAAAGCTGTGGAAAGCAGAGGCCACTAAACTTACAGTGTCCTCCTTTATGAGAGTTTCTGGGTCTTCACTGAGATAAACAATTCGTGCTTTTAGTACACGAGCTCTTTTAGTTTCAATGGCAGCAGCCTGCAGCAAAGAAAAGGGCAGTGTGTAAGGTTATTGTTGTATTGTGCCGTAAAGAACACAAGAAAAAAAATAAAAGGAAAAAACACAAAAAGTAATCACTGAAAAGTCCAAAATAACTGAAATTTTTAATAGTTTCTGCAGCTGAAAGTAGCAGTTTAAACAGTTTAAATCTTAATTTTAGGAAGATTTTTCAAAATCGACTTTGTAAAAAATCTCTTGAGAAAAGGTTATTACAGAAAGAATAACAGGAACAAATGCCAGAAGTTATAGCACCCAAAAAAGAACCCATACAGAGTTCAGAATAATAAAGAGTAATTGAGTAACAGTTGCACTCAAATAATAATAACAGAATTAATTGAATACAAAAATATATTGATGAACAGACATTTGTTAGAAAAACAACAATAAAAAAAAACACCTTGTCCAAGTCTGCCTTGATGTTCTTAATTTTTTGTCGCAAAGCTTGTCTTTTCCTTTGGAAGAATTTTATTAGCTGCAAGGAGCGGTGATCTAACTGCTGCATGAATGTCAGTGGGACAGTGGTGATGTGGGCAAACTCTGCTTCCACCTACAAACATGTAATAATTACAGTAAAAAAGTGCTGTGGACCACAGCAATCTGATGTAGGATAATGATAACAACAATGAAATGCATTTTTATTTTCTGATTCATTTTAGTTAAAACAAGTCAAAATAATCAGAAATGGCAGTGGTGCTCTTTCTTAACTACAAACCAAATTTGAAAATGACAATTTCCAGCTCTGGGTGAATATTCACGAAAGATCTGAACCCTTTACAAAATAAAAAAGGGTAATAATAATAATAATAATAACTGATCTCAGTGGTATCCCACATCACTACTAGAGAGAGCTTCTGAGCACGTGTGATGTTTTCTCAGTGTGATATGATACAGGACTTTGTAAAGAGGCAGTTTGGATTGTTGAATTCACTCAGCCCTGTTATGTTGTAAAAAGGAAAAAAGGACCTTTGTCAAAAGTAGAGATGGACCGATCCGATATTACGTATCGGTCCGATACTGACCTAAATTACTGGATCGGATATCGGAGAAAAATAAAAAATGTAATCCGATCCATTAAATATCATGAAAGCACCTCAC
>NW_005191120.1:0-3056 GCF_000239375.1 Pundamilia nyererei
GTGAGAGTGAATGAATAGTGGCATTGTAAAGCGCTTTGGGTGCCTTGAAAAGCGCTATATAAATCCAATCCATTATTATTAAAAGAAAACAATGTTGTTTTTGTGCATAACAAAAAGCTCACAATTGTGCAGTCAAAATGTAAACTAACAGATGCTGAGCATAATAACAAAGACAGAAAGATTTCACAGCTGCTCTATTCCCAATTTCTACTGCTTGACTGACAGCTTTGAGTTTGAAATCCTCTTTGTAACCACGTCTCTTAACAGATGCCATTTATGGTCCTTATACACACACACAATACGGTAATATTACGCTGAAGCACAGTACGTATCACTCCGTGAGGCTCCAGACTACGGTATTTGTAATGCTCCGACAATCCATCAAGCGGTGCGGCTTCATAGCTTACCAAAGTCAAACTAAAACATTTTTTGACAGATTGCTGAGCGCCGTGTAGCACATAAAATCAGTTCACGATCAGTAAGCACAACCAGAATTCATACATAAGGCACACAGGATTAAAAGGCGCACTGCCGATTTTCATTTAAGTCAATCTCACCACTCACAGACTTTCATTAACCTTTATCTAGACGCTTTACATGAAACAAAAAGGAAAGCATGACATTTATACTACACCACTACATCTTGGTATGGAGTTCCCTTAAGTTCAACAGAGAAAAAAAAAGCAAGAGCCACAAATCTATACAAATCTGGACTTTGCATGTGGATCTTAAATTCTTGAATTCTCATCTTGTCTTGAAGCAGATCCTGAAGCCATCAAGACACAGACTCTCTCTGTTTTTTGATTGTGCCTATAAATTGTGTCCATAAAAATTGTGAACAGAACCGATGACAAAGGACACCCACCAAAAATGGGTCTCACATTCTACTGCAAGAGATCTGAGAGTCACTGCAGGTCCCTCTTCTAATGATTAAACCATTTTGGGCTGGTTTCAATGTGTCAGTCCTTGTTATCTGGACATTTCAAAAATGTTTCTCCAGCAGGTGTTCCGCTGACAACAGCAAGTCCTGTGCTTGGCCTCCAAACTTTCAATCTCTGCATGTTTTCTCGAGAGAAACCTGGATTTTGTAAATATTATTTTGTAAATAGCTCAGTCACTGTGTAAGTATCACTTAAGCAGAAGGGTGAACTGCCCTGGCTGGCTCTTTGTCGACTAGATACTAGGAATAGGATGGGATGGAGGCAGATTATCTGCTGTGGCAACTCCTAATGGAACAAGCTGACAAAAAGCAGACAAATGAAAAAAGTTAACAATGGAATTGGAAACCCCAACTTAACAGAGACCTTATTTCCACTTTTTGTCATCACCAGGTATACAGCCACATCTGTCGTAGTCTTTGTGCCTTACAACCGTACATCTGACTCAGCGTTAAACAGTAGAGCTCTAACAAGAGAATATAACTCTGCAGTGCCACCCATACATGTGCAGTGCACATTCTACATTTTTCTGATTTTCTGTGTCAGTCAGCTTGTGGATGCTGAAAAATCCATGGGAAACATCTCACATCCATGATTTTAAACAGGCTGGAAGAGCTGAAAATTCCCTTTGAGGACTGCTGAGGTCAGTCTGATGACAACGGGGCCAATATGAGGGGAATAACAAGGGCATTTAAGCCAGGCTCCTGGATCAGAGTCCTAGAGCTCTTTTTGTTCCATGTGGAGCTCACTGCTCCCCTGACTGCACACCCTGACTGCTCACACCACAAGCATTTAATTGTATTAAATTGCTCCTTATTACACAGAAACTGCCACAGGTGTTTCCTGGTAGACATTACTATTCTTAAAGTTTGTTTTAAAGGTTATTACATGGTTATTAATATATTATTAAATACAAACAGGCAGTTTTTCGTTTTACAGCTCTCTTACCTGCTTATTACACAGAAACTACCAGAGATATTGCCAGGTAATAAACACATTTTATTAAAGTTAGCTTTAATAGGTGTCTATATGTTTTAAATAGAAACAGCCAGTTTTGCATTTCGCACCTCTGTTTCCTGCTTATTATGCAGAATCTACCATGGGCAGTTGAATGGTAATAACTTTGAAATTACCATATTATTACATTCTTGTTTCTTCCTTGTTACCGAGCTGTAATAAAAAGTGCTACCCAACACATTACTTCATTTTTATTATAAGAATATGAACATACAATGCATGTTTACCCTATGCCCAGCTGGCTTTGCAGTGTGTTTCTGACACACCAGAATGTCCCCTTTTGAAAGTTTAAAAGTTGGCAGAGAGCAAGCCTCATTCCAAAGCATGTCCACTGCACTTGAGAAGTCAAGAACTGAACCATCTGTAAATTTTGGAAACTTGCTATTTTGGACTGGAAAATAAAATGCTTTTTATTTAATTTGAAGTTTTATTTAAATTTATGGACAGAAGCCATTTTAGTTTTTATTTGAATGTGATATATTTGTTTGATTACTACTACCATTTGTATTACCTAATATTTTTATTTATTTCATTTTTATTCTGATCATCCTCTTGAGTAATATTAAAAATATAGGTGATTATTTTCAAATTCATATGTTTCCTGGGTCATCATTTTAATTTGCTGTGGGATGAGACTACCAAAATAACTTTTAGGTTTGGCTCTAAAATATAAAAGTAAAGTTCATATCTATGCTGTAGATTGTGCTACTATTTTCCTCCTCTGGCACACAAACTGAAATCAGCTAATTATAGCACAATTACAAGTGGAACCAGTAAGTGGAATCAATAGGTGAGCAGACTAACAGTTCCTAGGAAGTGAGCAACTGCGAACCGGTTTTCCACAAGACTCCTTACTTTCTTTCTTACTTTCTTCTTAAATAATTTCTATTCCTCATCTACTATAAAATTGTTGAGATTGGTTGTAGTGGAGGATTTCAACGATACATGTCGATGATTACTCTGGTCTCACTACCATAAATTATATCAGCGTCATGGATTTTTTTCATGATGCAGAATATGCATCAGGCCCCACATTTATGATAGGACACACAATGGACCTTGTTTTTATTTTGGTGTAAATATTGACTGTATTTGTTCCGA
>NW_005191121.1:0-1125 GCF_000239375.1 Pundamilia nyererei
GAGACTGTCGGACTGGTCGCATGAGCACCAATGCTCATACGGACATTATTAACTTTATCCACAAAGAAGTTTAGAAAGTCATCACTCTCAGATATAGAGGACACAGGTCAAAGATTTTCGTGCAGAAAAACCTAAAGTTCCCTAAGGCTGACCCTGTGAACTTCAAGTTCTGCTTTCCTACAGAGTCTTTTGACTTACGTTATGTCATCATTTATCGACGGATGAGCTCTTTTTGGGGAAGCCATGAAAGTTTTTAAAGGTGCCACTGAATTTATGAGTATTAAACACTGTGTAGCAACTTCAGCATCAGTGCAGCCTCTGATCACATGAGGATCTAATAAATCAGAAAACTTCAGGGAAACATCCTGATCTATGAACCGCTTATTGAACAACAGTGTCACGGCGGGGGTGCGCCGATGTGTGTGGAAACAGGACCCAAAAGCAGATGATGACGATTAACAGAAAAGTGAACCTTTATTGCGATGACGGCAGGGAATGAACCAAGAGACCAAAACAAACAGGCAAAACACTAAGAAACAAAATACTAAATGGTACTGAGACCAAAACCTAAACTATGACTGTGGTGGAGAATAACAAACAAAGACCATGACTAAGACTAATAATACATAACAGACGAAAACTAGAACTATGACTGAGGTGAGGTAAACAGGCTAAGACCATGACTATAACTGTGACCCTGGTGAGATAAACAAACGAAAACTAGAACTATGACTGACGTGGAAATAACAGACGAACCGACAATGGCATGAAGAAAACAAAAGGCTTAAATACAGACATGAGGTGATCAGGGGAAGTAGGGACACATGGGGGAAACAGCTGACAGACATAAACCTAATGACAGGACCAGGAGAGGAAAGCTAAATATAATGAACAAAGAACACATGACATTGTCAGAATAAAACAGGAAATGACAACACAACTTAATAGACCTAATACGTGATGAAATAAATAGAAAACCCCAAAACATAGAAACCCCAGGAACAATAACTGCCTAAACTAAAGGCAAATAGGAAATAACACAAACTAATAACATATCAAAAAATACAAAGAAAACTCAGAGTGCTGGGTCGGAGACCCAGCCTGTGACAAACAGATTGGATGGTG
>NW_005191121.1:1644-2670 GCF_000239375.1 Pundamilia nyererei
GGAGATCGGCAGCGTTGCAGAGAAAACACTGAAAAATTACACAACAATGGGAAAAGTACAAGAGGAAAAAAAGAGACCTCACGCTGGGCACCTATCGGAGGACAGCATGAGAACAGGAAACAAAAAAACTCCTCTGCACAGAGAGCACATAAATGTCCACATCACAACATTAGAGCACGTGACAAGCCACAGGGGATGGATAGGGGGTGGGGGGTAATCCGAAGGAACACAGCAGTCGTCCTACACAGCGCTACCATTTCAGCGCGGCACGCAGACCCGCCGTCCTCCCCCGCAGGAAACAAGCATCGAAGGCGTTTGGAAAGGGAGGGGGATGAGGGCGTGCTTATCAGTGTAAGTGTATGTGTGTGCGTGTCCATAGTTCAGCTGAGACAGTGTCCTTCGGCCTATCAGGCTGAGTAAACAGTCTACCAGCCAACCCAGGTGGCCTTGCATGGGATGGGAAGAACAGTCATCACACAGTCGTTATCAGGGAGTTGTTTTGGTGGGCTCCAGCCTTGGGCCTGAGCAGCTGGTGCCGTGGTGTCCATATGTTGAATATTGTTGATTTCTCCTTTATGCGAGTAGCTCCGAATTTAGCACTCTGACACTGGTCTCTCGATCTCCCGTTGGAGAGCCGCGAGCCTCCTCATGATGGTATCAAACTTCTGGTCCGTGGTGTTGTCATTCTTTTGATTCTGAGACCCCACAGCTGCAGTGAGCCGTTCTGCGATGTTATCCAACTTCCGCTCAAGGGTGTCATTATGAGCAGGCCCCTCTCTGATGTATCCCCTCATACGCTCAATGGTGTTAGTTTGAGTCTTCACGGCAGCTGTAAGCGTCTCCAAGGTGTTAACCATGCTGCGTTTGGTGTGAGAGGTCACGCCTCGTCCCATCGCTTCAATTCCAGCGGTCAGCTTAGGGGGGGTGTGAACAGCTGGTTCCGCTCTCTTATTTCTCCGATAAGCCAGGGCTAAGCCAGCTCCGATCAGCATGAACCCTGTTATCATGGTTCCGAATAGGTAGATA
>NW_005191121.1:2690-3945 GCF_000239375.1 Pundamilia nyererei
GAGACTGTCGGACTGGTCGCATGAGCACCAATGCTCATACGGACATTATTAACTTTATCCACAAAGAAGTTTAGAAAGTCATCACTCTCAGATATAGAGGACGCAGGTACTGGGTGGTCACGGAGTAAACCACAGTACTTTGGAACTTCTCTTGTTTGATGAGATCACTTAACACAAAAATATCCTGATCCAGCTGATTTAATGGTTTCGTGCAGAGAAACCCAAAGTTCCCTAAGGCTGAGCCTGTCAACTTCAAGTTCTGCTTTCCTACAGACTCTTTTGACTTTCGTTATGTCATCATTTATCCACGGATGAGCTCTTTTTGGGGAAGCCATGAAAGTTTTTAAAGGTGCCACTGAATTTAATATCTCCAAACAATGATTATTAAACACTGTGTGGCAACTTCAGCGTCAGTGCAGCCTCTAATCACATGAGGATCTAATAAATCAGAAAAATTCAGGGACACATCCTGATTTATGAACCGCTTATTGAACAAGAGATTGGATGGTGGTGTGTCCTGAGGGAAGCTGAGGTTAAAAATAACACAAGAATAGTCATTCACCTGTACATCCTTAACACAGAGATTAGTTATGTCTAAGCCAAGAGAAAACACAAGGTCCAAGGTGTGGCCTTGAACGTGAGTGGGCCCAGAGACATGCTGGTTAAAATTAAAAGAGTCTGTAATGGAAAAGTCAGAGGCCGTGCTAAAGCCAAGGTCATCCAAATGCAGGTTGAAATTGCTGATCATCAAGACTTTCTCCAGTTTAATAATAGAGCATAAAAGGTTTGTGAAATCCTGGATAAAAAACACCAGCAGGTCCGGGAGGGCGGTAAATTAAAACACAGTATATTTGATGAACCGACCTTAAGAAGTTGTGATTCAAAGGAAGGAAAGTCTCAGAGTCCAAAGCTCTGCAGGAGAAATTGTCCCGGAAAACAGTGGCAAATCCACCACCACGACGGTCCAAACGCGGAGTCCCGATGAAGTGACAGCCGACCGGACAGAGCTCATTAAGGTGAATACATTCATTGTCCCGCTGCCAGGGTTCCGTGAGAAACATAAAATCCAAACTTTTACTGATAAAAAAGTCATTCGGGGCAAAGGATTTGTTGGCTATGGAGCGAGCGTTGAGGAGAGCGATCTCAAGCAACGGTGACAGGCTGACGTCATCAACAGCTGATTGACAGGGATCTGGCAGCAAACACATAGAATGAGGACATACCAGTACCCTCAGCTGTGAAACTGTAGTCGTGT